>NW_020450690.1:379091-395815 GCF_003343035.1 Apteryx rowi
TCCCCTTTCCAGCGGGGCAGCCCCGTGATGACCAGCCCTCATCGCTTCCTGCTGCTTTGATGGCTAAACTCGCCTGCAAAGGGTCCCCGTGGTGCTGCCGTGCAGGTCCGAACTCCTGCCTAGCTGTTTTCGTCTTTGCCCTTTCCTTCCCCCGGGATACTTGCTCCCATTGAATACGTGCAGCAGCTCAGGCCAGCAAGAGTTTATAGGTACGCTCACTGCCACGGCACCGAGGACAGGCTCGTCCCTCTGTGGCTAGTGCAGCACGGGGCACATCTGTCCTGAGCAGCTCGGGACTCCCAGTAAGCTCCACAGGCAGCCTTGGCTGTTGCAGTGAAACACATCTCTGGGTGCAGCTCATGGAGCCTTTGTCTTTCCCAGCGTGCCTGCACAGAATGGCGTAACACCCATTCTGGCTTCATGTTAGCAAAAGCCAGAGGACAGCACCCAAACAAATGATGTGATTTTGTATTTCTCATAACCATATGTATTTTTCATAAATATGCAGCTTCACTGTTTATGCAGCCTCCTGGGATTGGAAGAGAAGGAAGTGACTATGCAGGAAGCACAAGTGTGGTGCTAATTATCATTGATATTATTAATCTTTTCATTTGTGGTAGGGGAGGTTTTATTTGTATAAAATCACTGCAGAGCATTTTACAGTTGCAGAGTACCTTTACTTGTGAAATCCCATTGCACTTTGTTGTGAATACTATCCTTACTTCTGATGTAGAGAAGATGAAGCAGGAGCTGGGCAGGTTGCCTAGTGCCCCACAGCAAGTCAGTGTTTTAGACATTGAACTCCCTGTCTGGTTCATAAAGAGTGATGGGGTACTGGTAACGCTGAATGCATACTGTGTGTCTGAAAGCTTGGCTGTTTTTCCCATACCTTTGCCTATAAACTTTATCTTGCTCTTCAACCATCAACACTATGAAAGCACTACCACTATTTTCAGTGTTATACTTACTAAATGGACTGACACGCATTGCCATTATTTTCATAGCAGTTTTGTTTTGCTCTGCAGGCAGCCTGCTTTACATTTTGGGAGAGAGATGAGCTGCACATCAATTTCAAAACCGTAACTCTGAAAATGGCTCTCCGTGTTATCTTTTCTTTTTTCTGAGAATCGGAATTAACTACCAAATTAAAATGACTTGGGCATTATTTTAGAAGGTCTTCAGGGCACTGTGATTTTTTCCCTGTCAGCTGGGCTCCCCAGGGATTTGCTGTGATTTGAGTATCCAGCGTCCTGGAAGAGCTCATGCTGACTCCGTCTTTGCTGCTTTTGACCTTTAGAGATGGAGCCCAAACAGAGCTGTGAGTCAAGCAGAAAAACTGGTGGCAGTACTGTGCACAGCTGATTTTGGGTGACAGCGCAGCTGCCTGCCGGGGTGGGCTGGACTGACTCACAGTAGAAGCGAGGAACACAAGTGTGGGAGGAAGACAAGAGCCCATCTGGGATCTGGATGAGAGTTGGACTAAGGGAAACAGGCTGATCAGGGAGAAGGGCCAATTTTTGGTGGATCTGGGGCCTATTTAGCTTCAATCCATCCCTTCAAGTACTTTGAATAATTATAACCAAAGTGCTTTGTTTAGGAGATGGTGGAAGGAGCCTAGAAATGATCACATATTTTAAGCCCTGTGTTGGTTAGTATGGAAGAAAAACACCCACTCATTAAAAACTGTGATACACAGGGTTTACTTATGTAAAGTGAAGAATGTATAAGATGATTTATTGTAACTAGAAAGTTTTCACCTGCCCATTTTGAAGAAGTCATAAAACCCATTAAGGGCCCAGCTCTGAAGACAGTTGAACATATGAGCAGGTATGTGGGAGCAGTCCCACTGAGTTCGTTTGCACAGAAGTTTTTGCAGGACTGGGGCGTAGTATGTACCAATTATGTTGTTAATGTGCTAAGGCTAACATATCTGCTGTTGTGATGTGAGAGCATTTTCACAGCTGCACTTGCAAGCAGAATTAAATTTCTCCCCAATTGATGATGCCCTTCAGTGCACCTCAGCAATATAAATGCATTCTTCTACTGAGAAGGGTTGGTTTTCTTCTACTGAAAGCACTGGGAAGGAAGAGAATATAAAAACTCAAGTCTCTTCTCCCTGCTCAGAAGATAATGCCTGGTAGAAACACAGAGCACTGTGTTTCTGCACTTTGCTTTTTCAGTCAGCTCCCCTGACTGCTTTAGTTCCCTTAGTTCCTTACCTATTTCTCAATTAAGTCTTGCCATCAAGAGCTATAGCTTGTCAACTGCAGGTGGCACATCTCCTCTCCTATCTATTGCTCTTTTGGCCTCTGTTATACATCAGTGATCTCCCATGACAGACATGACACTATATATGTCGGGCATGCCTTACTTGGGCAGAATTTCTAATGGCAGCATGGCTTGTAAATCAGCTGAGGGGAAATGGTCTTTGCTTCCATGTAGCTTATCAAGCATCTGAGACTTCTAGCTTGATGTTCACACAACTGTCCTGCCTTTGTGGGCACATCTGGTACAAGAGGGTTCTCAAAAGCGGCTCCATGGGTCTGGGGTGGGCTGCAGTGAAGGTAAGAGTCAGGGCCATTGCTCCTTGTCAGACAGTACAGGCATTCTAACCTCAAAATAACAGAAAGTGTTACAATTCTGCCCAAAGTTTTCATTAATTTATAATAAAAACCTGCAAGTCAGCTGATGAAATAAAATGAAATGAAGTGTATTATGCATAGTTACTCCATTTGGTCTGCATAAATTCCTAGACCCATATCTTACGGGGACAGAAGGGGTGCTTGTGCGCTTATGTGCTCACGTAATTTGACTGCCGGTATAGCACAGGTTGTGAGACTCCGATGAATCTCTCCTACAACATTTTTCTAAATACAAGTCTTGATTCAGAACATTTATACCTCAGAGGATTTATCACATTTCCTTGGTATTTGATGTCAAAGTTGATCTTACTTCCCTGTGAAAATATTGTTCCTCCTCTTGAGTCTTCAGCCTTCAACTCTGAGGCTTCTCTGCAGTCCCAGATCTCCACAATTTCCCCAGCTATTGCTGGCACCCTGTGCAACCCCCCAAGCTGTTCCAGCAACACACAGGAGCCTTAGGGGCGGCAGCCTCCACCCATTCGCATTACTGTGCTGCAGCCTCTCTGTCACCTCAGGATCACACCTACCAAGTGCCATATGCCAGAAATGCCCTGGTGCAGGCGAAAGGCTGTGATGGAGTGTTACAGGCGAACGTGTACCTGTTGGAAACCCGATAGGCAGGCAGATTTTAGAAGGCACACACTTAACTTTGTGATGCTCCATGCGTGGTATGAGCTGATGCAGCTGAGGGGCTGTGGGCTGCAGACCTATGTGAGCCCTTAACGTGAAAGTGGTATTGTACGACACCAGCCGCGTAAAATCATCTCTGCAAGAATGGGTATTATCTGTGCTTGAAATTCAGCAAACTCACGACTTTTTCAGGGACTCAGCTTTGTCCTATGACACAGATATAAATGACAGCATCATAACCTAGTCCAAGGGTTGTCTAAAACTGCTGTAGCCAAAATTGCCACTCCGTGTTGGTATGGCACATGGAGAAGGTGAGCACCAGGTGCAAGTGGGCAAAGCCTCACTCAGCACTGCGCTTCCCAACCAGCGAGGATCTGCGCGGCCCTCTGGCTGTGGCTGGAGCAGCTAATACGGGAGCAACACACTGTCCCGGCAGTTGTAGTGCTAAACCTACACCATCATATATCACCTTTTCCCAGATCGTTATGACCAGTCTATACAGACAGATTTACATGGAGGGGAAAAGGGTTCTCGTGTGTTAGTGTCCCCAGCCTGTGTCATAGCACAGAATGAGCTTGTCTGAGTAAATGGGACCTTGCTGTACCATGAATTCAAGTAATCGCAGTATGAAAATCAGGTTTGCGTCTTTCTAAATGTTTCTTACACATTTGTATTGTCATTCTCCCTAAATGATTGATGTTAGGCAAAAGTTAATCTTTTCAAACAGTCATAATTAAATATAATCCTAATTAGAGGGGAAAGGGATAGCTAAAAATTACAGGAGGATCCTTGAACCAGAAGCTACTTTCCTGCTGCATGTTTCCACCTTCAGTCTGTGCTAGCATGGAAGTGCTCTTGGAAGCCTTGGTCCTGCCAGTGAGCGCTTGGGTGAGGATCTGCTGGGGTGTGGGAAATCGGCTGTAGCACAACTTGTGCAGAATGAGGGCCTCGATTCATAAGCCAATGTGTCCCCTTACTATATTGTTTCCTTTTTTCTAAATCTTTCCTGGCTTATGTTTAGTGACTGACCCTTGTTTACTTATTTATTTATTTAGAATTACAGCTCCTCCAGACATTAGCCATTCCTTTAAAATATATTTTAGGCTAAAGTAACTTCATAAATAATTCATACTGGCTGCAGCTAAATAACTAGAATGTTGGTCCTTTTCCACTGCTATCCTGTCAGGGTAGAAAAGTACATCTATAGCTTAAAAGCAGTATTGCAGGCAAGCAAGGCATTCCAAAGAGCTTATTAAAAGGTGAATGAGGTGCCTTGAATTTAATTTTATGACTCTGAGGTAAGATGGTGATCCAACTATTTGAATGTTCATAAATACTTCTACCTAAATGTTTATTAGTGTCATTTTATTCTGATTTTTAAAATTTTTAAATTAATGTGTCCATGTGAAATATTATATGAGTGTAGCGCTGGTTTTAACATGTCATTAGCTGTTTTATCAAGCATGCACACAGAAGAAAATTGACAATGTATTTAACTTCTTACTATTTCTCCATAGCTGAATTTCTAGTAGAGCTATGGAAACAAAGGACAAGCATTTAATGGCAAATGTTAGTGAACCGTGTGCCACTAATTATGTGCCAGATGTGACATGCTTCACTGTGTCTGGGCTGAACTATGCTAAAGTACGCTGTGTCCTTGAAATTGTTTTTCTAGGGAAAATTTGCTATTTTTTTAATCTCTGCATATTGCTGCTTATGATTTGACTTCTGTGTGTGATAAATGTTAACTGGCAGCACTGAAGCTACAGCATCTGACTGCCCTGCGATTTTTATTATTCCATATTTAGAAATCTGTCCAATTAAGTAGGCTCTGAGCTAGCAAATATTTAGGTAATTCTAAGTAGAAGGAGTATTTAATTGCTTTTCTACTTCAAATCAAAAAAAGTACTTAAGAAGTGGTCCCCAAACTTGTGGCTCAGGTGTTCAGTGTTGTCTGCAAAGCGCTCTCATTTGATTCTGGCTTTATGCTGCTAGGGTCCATGGCGAGAGGAAGCGCAGCGAGAGCTTGCCCTCCGCCTGGCGCTGCCCCGGGTGAGTACCTGCAGCCGGGGAGCAGGGGTGCCGGGCTGCGCCGAGCACAACAGAACCTGGCAAGCTGGAGCTCCCAAAACACAGTCCAGTTTGGATGAAGCTTGTTAAACTTTTGGCTAGTCCAAGATATGTTTCAAGTGAAGCTGAACTGATAAATGAACAGTCAATGGCCTATGCTTGGGTATGCCAAGTTTTTAAGTGCCTGCGTTTGAAAATTAGGTCTGTACCTATGCTGAGGCTATTTGCAAAAGTTCCTAGGAGATTAGAAATGGAGACTACAAAAGTTAGCCCAGCACCTTTCATTTACTCAGATTTGTCTCAGCAATTTTTTAGATAGACAGAAGACATAGTACAAAATTCCGGAGATGCAGTAGCAAAAATGACAGGGCACATATGTCTGGTAGAGAGAATGGAAACGGTTTTCACGGAGCAGTGACTGTAGTTGTGACCGTAATACAGGTTTCAGAAACTTCTGTCTCTAAACTCTTCCATCCCATTTTATTTTTTTCTTAATAAACTATTTCTACATTCACTGTCCTTTTAAGCTACAAATTTTACAGAAAAAAACTGTTACAGCATCTGTCAGATATGTTACTAACACCATGGGTAGGGAAGTCTTCCATGGAACAGGCTTATTTTCTGCATTCGGAGCCAACTTCAGGGCTATGACTGGACTGGCTGTTGTGGCGGTGAGTCATTACCGTGCCGGTGGCTTTGGTGTCAGTGATGGTGGCCACAGCCACACAGAACAGATGCTTGAGTTCAGCACGTTTAGATGGTGAGGTAAATGCGTCTGCACCCTCTTAGGAGACTTGCAAATACACAGGACAATAAACACTATTGAATTGTGTAGGTAACAGTAAGCAAAGCACCGTATAGGTGATTGCCATATAAAAGCAGGTGTAATTATTGCACACACATAATCATTCATTACTGTATTACGGCGATTATGAGCTAGGCATAATAGAGCATAGATTTTGCACAGAGCAAAATCCTTCAGTGTCCCTGGTTTACTGTGGCAGACCAGCTGCAGCTGACAACCTTGGTATATTTTGGATGTAAAGGTATGTGATGCATGAAATGGAAGTAGCTGAACAGCCTTAGTAGTTAATTAATGGTGGTTTTACTTCAAAGAGAGATATCTAACCTGCCTTTTGCAACCCCCCGTAAAGGGCCTTGGCCTGTAGCCCTGCTTCAGGCTTCCCCACTGAACTCTGCAGCAGTTTTGCTTTCAGCTGTGGCTGGGGGACTGGTTAGCGGAGCAGCGGTCAGCTGAGAATACCGCATGCAGGCAGACTTTGAAAGGGAGATTTCTCAATGCCAGAACAGAACAAGAAAAAGGAAAAGACTAGGGATGGAAATGGAGAACTCCAGTCAAAAGGCTTGTAGATTCCTTTCTGAATAGTGGTGCAATGAGAGGGAGGCTGCTTTTCTGACAAATCGCTCAAGCAGAAATGGAGTGAGGGTTTATTCTTACATAGGCACACACTTAGTGCACACCTTACTTATAGTATATACTGATTCCAGGCAAGTATGTTGTAACTTATTTTACCCGGCCACCAAATTATACCCTATAAAAGGACACATAATTCAGAACAAAGCTGACACTTCCTCCACAGATACAGGAGCTCATGTGGTGGAGAACTTTGTGTGCATTGTTTGTGAGTCCATATGGCCCAGGCACTGTATTTATCACAGCCATCTGAGTGCTTATGCATCTTACATTGATTGTAACTGCATAAAGTACAGTAACTAAATTGGGAACAGCAAATCCCCACTCTCCCTATATCCCTGATGACTGAACTATCTATTAGGCTACATATTCATGCTCCCTCTTGGACTCTGATTCAGTCTTGACTTCTATAATGTAAAATGGAGAAGAGAGTGACTGCATCTAGATACTGTATTTAAGGTTTTCTCTTGGCAGAGGGGAGCCTGTGCATAGGTGTCCCACGTTACATTCACTTACAAAGAGCATCAGCTGAGTGTGAGCACAGACTCGGACCTGCTGTCCTTGTTCACCTGTGGTCTTACAGCCCCACTTCACAGCTGTCTTTCCTGGAATGCAGGACACGGAGAGGCCCATCCTTGTGTTTCTGAACTCTTGTGTACCTGCCATTACGGCAGAGCTGTCCTTGACAAGGTCTTTTCCAAACATGCTCCAGAATTCATTAGTCTTTTCTGGTGCTGAGACTTCTCTCAGCACAAACAGCTATAATTGTTACCAGTGTTTATGCAAGGGAATGATGCATTTTACCATACTCTTCACAATGAAGTTGTTGCTGTTTTTCTGTCTGGATGCAAGCCTTTGGGCACTGCCACTTTAAATTAATAAACTGCAGAAAAAGGGAAAGCAGTGTTTGCTAAGGCAGATGCTGTTGAATAGCATATGCAACGATCACACAGATATGTAATCAGCATTCTTTGTTCTTGCTTAAAATGGATTACAGTAACTTTGATCACTGTGGACAGGCAATTAAATGTGAATTCTCAGACCAGTTATGAAATTAAGAGAGAACATATGGTCTTTGGCTGCCTAAGCACAGGAATACCAAGCAGAAGTAGAAAGAAATATTATCTATATGAGGTGTGTGTGAAACTATCACTGGGATTAATCTTTACAGGGTTACTGTCTACTTTTCCAAGTGGAGGTTGCATAGCAATAAAGAGTTCACAGAAGAGCTTCAAGAATGATTTAGCATGGGACTAACAGAGCTAAACCTATTTAGTTTATCTGAGGAATAAACAAAACTTGAACATTTACCAAAACATGCATACAGAAGGCTCTTCCTACTGTACCAACTCTTTAGTCAGAAGAGGCATAACAATATCCTGGTAGAATGCTAAAACTAGGTTGAATAAGATTAGATAAAAGGTGGTAATATTTAACAAAAAATACATAAATAACTATAATTTCTTAGGAATGTGGCAGATTCTCCATTATTTGAAGCCTTTGGAAACCTTTCTGAAAGCCATCATGAGATTCAGACATTATTGCCTTGATTCAGTAAGTACTAGAAAACACTCATTGCCCTGCATTATGCAAACTGAATGATCATTTTTGTCCCTGTTGGCCATGAAGACTATGAAACAGAATTTTTCAACTTGAAATCTTTCCATAAATCTTCCTCCTCATTCTAAATATACAAGAACTTATAGCAGGGAATGGAGCTGTTGTCTCTCTTCCAGTTGTGGAATACATTACTCACTTCAGCCTCAAACCTACTGAACAGTTTCCTTCCCAGGAATATCTCACACAAACTACAGTGAGTGCAGTCCTTCAAGACAGACTGCTAACCTCTGTTCTCTTTAATATTTTACTGAAACCTTTTACATATTTTTCCTTCCTGCATTCTCCAGTTCCTTCTGTGATTATACTAATCACCTAAACACCTAATAATCCCAAAGGTTTACCTCTTTTTAATAATAGAGCAATTAAGTCCAGTGGCAGTGGCCTTAAAAATGGAAGTTCTGTTCTGAATTTGTTCAGAAGCAGCAGATGACTTGAAGTACATCATTAACCTCTAAATGTAGTGAATAATCCCTGCTTACCTTTTACCCTGCCCATGGGTTAAGGCCTATGCTGTGGGAGGTACCTCTTTTTGACATGACATCAAATTGATCTCTTTGCGAGTTCTTTGCTGTTTGTGGTTCATGAGGATCCTATGGAACGTTGCACAAGAACGTGGATTTGTTTATATGCACACTAGTTGAAGACAGAGCGAGAGCAACATTTAGCGTTTATTAAGCCTTTTCAAAAACACAGTCAACTTGAACTTGATTGTTTTAGAGTATTCAAATCTCTCTTGCACATTTCACTGCACTGGCACTAGCAGTAGAGGCAGCAGCACTAGCAAAAAGCATTGGCACTTAGAGCAGAGATTCAGAAGGCAGAAGCTGCATAGATTTCAGATGTCGTACCCATATTTTTACTGTTGTGCTATACAGAGAAGTTACCCACCAAACATGGTACCAAACCACAGTCAGGCAGTTTCACCTTCACTGCAATATGAAACTGGTTATTTTATGCATTGTTACCGGTTGGTTGTTTCTGGTGTGAAAGAAACGGAGGCTTTCTGGTGAATTTTCCAAGCCTAGAAGTATGTGTTTCAGATACCAGTAAGCACAGGAGGTTCATTTACATCAAAGATTTGCAATAGAAAAATACATTTTTAAATTTCCATTTTATCAAATTCAGATTCTAAATCTCCATGGCTCTCCTGAAAAAAAAATGAAGCTGCAACTGTACCTGATATGAATTTGTTTTCTCGATCCATTTGCTCTTAGAGGTGTCCCATGAAATGGAAATGTCACTTGAATGCATGCCCAGTAGCTATTGGCAGAATGTTCCCTCCTTCCTGAGCACCTACTTGATGTCTAACTCTATTCGTATCATTCCGGTTATTGAAATCTGCAGTGTTCATCTGGCATTAAGATCAGTGCAATTCCGTTATATGGTCATAAAACACAATTTTCTATGACTGTTTTTGAAGCAGAGAGAAAAAAAAAGACATGAGGATGAGTCTCACCTAGCTCATGTTTTCTGATGAATATACTCATTACTGATTATTAAACTCCCATTGTAGAAGCAAGCGCAAGTTTATATATGTGTCAAAATTAGTCTCCTAAGCCAAAGAAGTGTCAAAAAATAATAAAGTCTCCAACAACTAAGGAGTTAGGTGCTCAAACAGAATAAACTGAGAGAGGCAGGAAATCTTTAGGAGGTACATGAATTTATGCACACTGAGAATTTTTCCCAACACAGCTTCATTGTTTTGTGTTATGTAAGCCTGAAATTTTTGCAAGAACAATCAATATTGGTAATTACAAAAAAAGATTTTATATAGGAAAAGGGACCTGGGTTACTTAGATTTCAAGTACTTAGCAACTACTGAAGAGAAACAGAGGGAATGAAAGATTATGAAGAATCTAAAGTTTACTGAAATATAAGAACTCATGCTCCCATTACATGAAAGATTTGTACTTCAAATAATAGAAATAGGGAGGCAAACCCTGAAATCATAGCCAAATAAACATGAAGACAATGCAGGGTTTAGCTCAGGTTCCCAAGCAAAGAGCTAGCATCAGAGAAGCCTACAGCAACAAAGCACAGCTTGTATAAGCTTTTAAACCTTTTAAAATAAAAGATGGATGCTCCATTAATTAAAAACTCCTGCTGAAGAAAAGCATCAGAATTATACAGATCATGAGGACAGACCTAAGTTCTTGATTCTCTTGGGGCTTAGGTTTTATTAACTATACCTATGCAGAAATATTTTTCTCCACCACTGAGTTGCAGCATAACATGGCATACTGCTTACAGCATGCAGCAAAACAACACTATATCACCCTCCTTGTAATGTCATTAGTTTCCAGTTCCTTTTTCCAAATGAATTCTATTAATCATTAAACTCTTAAAGCATAAGCAGAAATAAAAATAAAAGCTGTAAAAAAATCAAATACATCACTGATGCACCTCATCTGAAACTTTTAAGTATAATGCAAGACACCATGTGATAATGTAACTCTCACTGAACAGAACAGACTTTGAAACATAATTCTGATTCTAAAAATATTAACAGAAAAAAAATACTGAAATCCCCTTTCATCTTGAAGACTTTAAACATATACACACAATAACAATTCAACAGCTATAGCAGCCTGAAAACATCTATTCACTCATCTTTTTTTTCTTTTTAATAGACGGATAAATTGCAGTTAGTTCCTCTGTGGATTTCCAGTCCTACTGGGAAGGCCAGCTTCAAGACTGCCCAGTTCACACTGGGGAGTCCAAGCAGCAACGCCCACAGAACTACTCCCATAGGGACATCTAAAACAGACACCAAGCAGAGGATTCACTTGACCAAATATAATAATCTACAATGAAGCTATCTACATAGGAGCTAGTCCCCTGAGGGTGTGTTATAGATGGAGAGAAATGGGCACTTACAGTGCATCATTCACCTCACCCTACAGCAGCTATCTAAAACTGCCTATTTGCCTCTGGTAACAATAGAGGGAGCTGCAACTGAGTATCCACGTTGTAGATGTCCACACTACACATGTCTAAAGTCAACTAAAATGAATTCCACCTTAAGATTGTAGACAGGTGCCCTGTTCCAGGTCTGCCTGCGCCAGCTGAAGATGAACTAACTGCAGTGACTTGTCATCCGTGAGAGGCAACCTACCTCCTCCACCCGTCTGCCAGCAAAACAGGCTGCAGAAGCAGCCCCCCGCCACAATTTACCCTCTTCTCATCTGCTGCAGTCAAAGCCATATGGGCTACCACTCTTGACCTCTGCGTTATACTAAACAAGTTGATTTTACCTGGAGTGGATTGGGCAGTGCTTGCATGATCCCTTTCCCTGTCCCTGCCTGCAGGCTCCTGCAGTGACAAACAATTGCAAAAGAGAATATATTAAGTAGTACAGCTGCCTGCAAAAGGAATGCACTTTCACAGTCTAAGCAGGCTTTGGTTTACTGTTTAGACAACACTGAGGAATTCAGACTCTCCCCAAAGTGGTTTATTATTCATATAACAAAGAGGGTTGAGTCTTACCTTTCCAGTCATCATCAAGATGTGTTAAATCACATACTGTTTCAAGCATACAGCTTAGCAACCTCAAGGCATAAAATCCCATTCTAATAAACTAAGGACTCCTTTATTAGTCTGCTTTGAACTTACTGCAATTACAGAAATTTGCACAGTTCCTGTTCCAAGATACAATTAAATATTTAAAAAACAGTGATGAGTACACCTGCATCCAGACCTGATTCTCAGTTCGACAAAGCAGGCCTATAATTAATTTTCCTAGTTTCCTATGTGTAATTACTATATGCCAGTGTCTCTTATGAATAGGAATGTTTAAAAGATGCTTGAAGAAGAAATGTTGCTTATATATAGCTGGAAGAAGTTCCTTATATATAGCTGGACTGTTTTGAGATGGATTCTGGCATTCACATTACTGTCTTTCTCATGCTCTTTTTCTTCAAAATCTTAATTATGTCTTGAACTTAATGAAACAATGGAAAAGTGGCAAGACTTCCATGTGCTCATTAATACTTTGTCCCTTGAGGGACGCAGGAATAAGCAGCAGACAGATGACAGCAGCTCACGGCACAGGGTTTAGTTAGGTTCTGCTGCGTGAGCTGCTTATGACCAGTGCTTGCCCCAAGTGTGAATATGCAGCATCCATAATGAATCCCAAAGAATGCTGGCCAAAGTAAGTTATCTTCATTCTCCCCATTAAGGTAGAAGATGTACAAATACATTTCAGGTTTGTACATTCTACATAGTAATTTATTTTCTATATGGATTTTAGCACAGAATAAAGCAAGTTTGCTCCTATAGAGAAATGGCCCCTACTTTTAGAGTACTTTTTTCTCTGAGTACTACAGATGCAATGCCACTTTTTAGATCAGAAGTCCATTACATTTTGTTCTACAAAAGCAATTCCTGCACCGATAACAATTGTCAAGTACGACCACTGATGATTTAATGTTCTATTCCCCCTTTTCTAGCAATTACAAGTTGCTTGAAAATTAAATTACAGTTAATATTTCTCCCCAGTGAGGTTGGCTGACATGATGTGCAAATGCTTACACTGCCCTGTAACAGTCAGTCGTTCCCAGAGGAGATGGGCTGGCAGCATGAAAACAATTAAGTGCCAATAAACAATTGGCCTCTTTCATGAAAAATAAACAGGCACAAAGACAAACTGTTCCACTGCTTATACTAACCAACAAATGTTGGGACGACTGTTTGTTCTAAACACAGCAATGAGGCTGCAGTGCAGTTTTCCGGCTTTCATAAACTCAGTTTACCAATTTAGAATGGGTTCAGAACTAAAGTTCTTATTTCTCTGATGGTTCTTCATCTGCACTGACCTCCTCTCTTTGGAACCACACAAACGCTGACTTTGCTGTGCCATCTCCACTCTGTTGGGAAAAGCAAATGAAGGTAGCCCAGAGAAAGCCACAGAGCCCAGTGTAAGCTGTTCTCAGGTAAACAGGGACCAAAATGAAGTTTGACAGCTGCATTGGAAGGAGAGAGAGCTCGGTTAGTGCTCCAGGCATTGCTAGGTCTTAAGCCTACATACCCAAAAACTCCCCTGACTTCTCACTGGGGGAGGTATACTGTGAACGCACAGGATCAGGTTTTACAACAAAGAAACGCTCACCGAGTTACCCTGAAACTCACCTGCACAAAAGGCCAGTACATCAGCCCTGTCTGAAATGAAAATGAGTCACTGTTACTCTTTGGGACTTCAACCGCAAAGATTCATTTTTCTTACCACATTTAGCAAAGACTAAAACATACTTGAACAAAGTTAATAAAAGATGTTCAAATGTAGATTAAGCGGTTTAAGTTAGAGGTTGCAGCAATAAAGCACTACCACCTTCACAAGCTGCTATGCTAAGAGTATCTCAGAAATATTATTCTAACTCATTTTAAATACAAAACTCTAAGCACAGTAAGTTTCTGTAGTCACCTGACACCAGATACATAAGCACATTTACCAGATGGGTGAACAAATGTTTAACTATGGGAACATTTGTTTCAGCAATGAATGAAAAATACCAGTGAACACTATTTATTTCACACTTGCAATGCTCCTTCTAGTTACTCATGCATGTAAGGGTTTTTTTGCAAAAATCATCTGATAATTTACTCAAAGAACATAAGGTCAATAGAAGCCTTATGTTTTGATAGGATATAGTGGGCACTGTTTTTAGAATCATCCTCTATAGTAATAAAAATAATCCTTTTTACTCTTTTTATCCTGCCTATACAGTTACACCATGTGAAGAGAAATGCATATTGAATCATTGTTTCTCATTCTATTGTATTTTTCTGCTAATCTGTCTTTCTTCTCGGGTCTGGGAAATCTTTAAAATTCTTAATTGGCTTGGCTCTGGGATAGCACAGATATTTTTTTCTGGTGTATACTGAAATGTTAACTAAAACCAACTATTTATATCAAAGTCTTCTTAAAACAGGGGATTGTGTTTCTGTAAGTGAGAAAACTGTCAGTGAAAAGAACAGGCCAAAAATGATTCCTAAAAAAGATGTCTCTATAATGTTCTTAACAGGTGTTCATGTAAGTGTCGTCAGTGGCATTACTAACTAAACACTGGTGTGTGGGTACTTCTCAAGATAGAAGATAAATAATCTTAGGATATAATTATTGGTGCTGTATTGTAGGGCGCTCATTCTAACAGAGCCAGGTGCAAGTGTTATGTATGTATTTTGTACATTTTTGGAATGGCAGCATTTTACCCATCTGGCAGTGCTGACTGCTCTAGATTACCCTGACTTTAGATGACTGCTGGTACCTAAAGCTTCCTACACATAATCAAGTAATGAAGTGAGAGGAAGGGTGTTGGAGGAAGGAATCATACTTTACATATTTTATCCACTAATATGTATTTTGTGCTTAACTGGGAGATAAGGGAACTGCTTGCCTCACCTTATATGTATTCCAAAATTTCTTTCTACAGTCTGAAAAAATGTCCTCTTTCTTCTGAAGGATGCTCATACCTGGTGGCAAGATATTTAAGACAATCAGAAAACTGCAAAAATGAAAATGTCCATTTTTCCAGTGATAGCCCAAACTCTTCTCAAAATATATTACTTGGAAGGAAAAGCTGGTATGATTGCAAAGAGAAAATACCATTCTGACTACTTAATATTGTTAGATCACATCTCCTCATCTGTTGACTTGGTTCGAAGTATTGACACTATAGACCAACTGGAATATACTGTACATGTGGTGATCAAAACAGGTCACGTAATTCACCAGTGGCATGGTAGTGGAACAGATATGATGCGAGTACCTTTTCCATCCAAGAGATAGATAGGATGAGGCATTTTGCATGTTGTTGCATGGCCAGTGCAGGCCCCGATCCTCTAAGGAGTTTAGAAGCCCACGGCCCACTGAAGTCAGCGGAAAAGGGCAACTGATTTTTTTTAGAATTTGGGCCATAACCAGCATGCTATTTTTTACCATCACAAATATCTACACAAAATTCTAGAATTGACAAGTAGAACAGTTCCAAAACCTACTTGTTTAACACTCCACACACAGCATTTCAAAATTTTAACAAAACCTATTTGAGCCAAGTTCCACCTGATGCTAGGAAAACAGAGCCTCAGAACAAGCTCCCATCATTACAGCCAGGGCCGGACAAAGTCAAAAGCGCTATGACTTGAAGTTACATATTAGACATGCGCAAACGAGAAATAAAATGCAAATATCTACAAGTCAAAATAGTGAACCCTTTAAACAGTATGGCATGTGATGGGAATCTTAAGGTGCTGAATTAAGACTCTATGTCTTTATAAAAGATGTAGCAGTTCTTCAGAGATCACCCACCTTAACTGGAAGAGGGGACCTATCTTAGCCAGAGGAGCTGGATGACATGGCTGTAACCAAGCACTCCAAAATCAGATCTACTTATCCGCTAATAAAGCAGGGGCCCAAAGTGGCTTAGTCCAACTCAGGTTTCTCTTTTCCTAGATATCTGCGTGCCACAAAGTTAAGAGTGTCTCTCAGCTGCCACACTGATAGCCCACCAGCACATCGTATTGCTGCCCCGTCTGGGGATCTCAGCTCTGCTGTCCGTCGTGTGGTCCTTCGAGTCCCTTTGGCCCTTGGACACCTCTCTGCTCACAGTCCGACACAGGCACGCAGCACTGTGAGCCTAAAAATCTGACGTTTGACTTCTTCCTTTGCTTCACTTCTCTCCAACCGAGAACCGAACGGCGGCCCTGCCAGGGTTGCCAAGCGCGAGCCGCACGACACCACACCAATAGCGTGGCCATCTCACTCTTGGTCCACGCGACGCTTAAATTAAATGAGCGCCTTGCTTCGCACCAGTCCCTTTGATTATTTTTGGCATGTTATTTCCTTCTGCTTGCTTTTGAAATAGATGCGGCTCTTAAGTGTCTTCTCGTTCACTGGCTTTCAGGATTATGCATTACCATCTAGCAGCAGCGCGGCGCGCTTCTAAATACTCTCAAAGCAGAAGGCGGCCCGGCGCATTCGCTCCCTGTGGCACCGGCCTGGCATTTCCAGGCACCCGCCGCGCCGGGGGCCAAGGCAGGTGACGGCGGGAGGCGAGGGCCGCAGGCCAAGCCCCCTCCATCCCCCGCCTTCCTCCTTCCCTCCCTCCATCCCCCCCTCCATCCCTCCTTCCCTCCCGGCCTCACTCACCCGTGTAGAAGGCGAGCACGGCGACGGGGGCGCCGAGCAGCTGGTCGCAGAGCACCTTGGCGAGCACGGCGGCCGGGCGGCGGCCGGGCAGCGCCCGCTCCAGCGCCCGCAGCCACACGTAGCTGAAGTTGCCGTGGAAGGCGAGGGCCACCAGCGCCACCCGCCGCGTCTGCGCCCAGTCGGG
>NW_020450690.1:396650-399178 GCF_003343035.1 Apteryx rowi
GCCCCGGCCCGGCCCCGCTCCCCGGGCGCCCGGCGGCTCGCGGCCGTGGCTGGAGGCGCCGAGCGTGACAGGCGGCGCTACCGCCGCCTCCTGCGCCGGGGCTCTCCCCGCCCAAGCACCGCTGCGGGAGCACCGCGGCGCTGCTGCAGCGTTTGGTTAGGAAGCACCGAACGGACGCTACGCTAGCCACTGTTGCCTTATCATTACTTATTATTATTTATTATTTATTTATCATTTATATTTATATCTATTTTAATGTTTACATTAATTTTATTATTTATATTTATTCTATTTTTTATTATTCCTTGCTCACACGAGTGGGTTATGGGTGTTTTTCCCAAGCCTGCTGGTCCGCGGTCCGGCTGCTGCCAGCTCCCTGGCGCCGCCGGTGTCCCGCGCCGGGCCGGGCCGCAGCGTCCCGCGCGGTTGCTCCGCTCCGCTCCACGCCTCGCTGCGCGCACCGAGCGTCGGGACCGAGCTCCGCCGAATCGCGCCCGGAGCCGCGGCCGCGGAGAGGCGCCGGAGCCCCCGCAGCGCCCCTGGTCCTGGCGGTGCCGGGGTCCTGCAGCGCAGCGCTTGCCCGCAGAAGGCTGCCGAGCAGCAGGAGCAAGGCCCCTCTGCCAGCTCAGGCTTGCCCGGGGGACCCATCTCCAGGCAGGAGGAGGTGGTTCGTTCAGCCCCCGCACCTTACCGCCGCTGCTCCTGCCGGCTCCATGCTGTAGACCCATAAAAGTGTAGATAAAAAGCCTAACTCAAGAGTGGACACAGTTACAAAAATGAAACCGCTTCTGGCAGTACAGAAATTTTATTAAAGGGAAGTGGAGCTTTCTCAGCACACCTTTGGCTATATTGGGACTGTTTCAGTGTTCAGATGCTGAGTAGGTCTAGATTCTCACTGTGGCAGCTTCCAGTTGTAGGTTAAAAGTGCTTGGGCCAGTGCTGGCATCTGACCCACCTAGCTGTCCTTTCCTGGACACATAGCATGCAAAGGGAAGGCTGTGCATCCTATTGGGTTTATTAATGCGTTTGAAACTGTATGATGAAACCTGCCAGGAAAAAATGAATCTAAATAGGCATAGGTAGCTTAATAATACAATAGAGAAAACTGGATTGTACTTGGAAAGATATATTGTGTGGTGACCCAGGAGCCGTAATTATCAGTTTGGGAACAAACAGTATTAATGATATCTACAAATTATATTAATAAATTAAGACAAATAATATAAACAGAGCTAAAGAGAGTAGAAATACGTAATAAAATTTGTATCTCCATATGATCCTACAAATCAAATTCCTCATCCTTCTCTTTTTTATGCCCAGGACCAGGAATAACATCTATAATTGTGATTGTTCATTGCAGGCTTACTTTAAAATTCTTACACCATGATTGCAAAAATGTCCTCTGAATTCTCTGTATCTCTTACCAGTTTGCACCACAGAAGCTGACTGAAAATGAAACAATAATTTTTACAGCATTTGATGAATAAGGTGTTTAGCCTTGAAATAAGAGCAGTGGAACTGAGCCTGCCATTCTGCTTCAAATGGGATTTGTAGGACCTTTATTGTTTTTCACAGAACTTATCGTAATGAGGCCCTGCTGTCCTAAATGCTTTTGAGTAGGGAATAACAGTAATGCTGTTTGCAAACCTTTGCTGTAGATGCCCACGCCAGTGAGTAGCGTGGTGTGACAGGAGCGTGCCTGCACATGGTGCAGGGGTGCGGAAGACCTTGCGCCCGCACTACAGGTGTCGTGGGGGTGAGTGGCATCAGGCTGCCTAGGGCTGTGTGTCCCGAGGAGCCTGAGGGCAGGTCGAGCCCGTCCCCGTGCTCCGGCCACCCCGTGCACGGGGCCCCGCTCTGCCACCCGGGCAGGGCAGCCTGCTTGCCCGGGCCCTGTTACGGGCACCTCCTTCGTGTTTAATGCCAGCGCAGGGCAAGATACGGCCTGTTCTAGAGCAGCACCAGCATCCTCTCGTGGGATGCTGAGGAGAAGGGAGCACTCAGAGGCGGCAGTAATAAGTAAGTTAAACCAACAAAACTGGTGTGACGGCCAAAAGTGTTTTTCACAGGTTTCGGCCGTCCCTCCGCCCGGCAGCCTCGAACCCGCGGCGCCAGGGACACAGCCGCGCCCCGGCTGCGGTCCGCCCCGCGGCGGGGCTGCACTCACTGCGCATGCGCCAGTACCTGTCGCCTCCCGGCCCCCTTCCAAGAATGTTCCATTAGATAGCGAGGGGGAGGCAGGCGGTCCCGGAAAGGACGGCCCGCTGAAGAAAGCACGCGCACTCTGCCCCCTCCGCCCGTGCGGTTCCGGCTCCTCCCCACGCTCCTCCCGCGTTGGTCTGGTCCCCTCTCAGGCAGCGGCTACGGAAGCTGGGAGGGCGCCGCCGCCGTTCCCTAGGTGAGCGCGTTGCGTGCCTCCTCCCCCCGCGGCTCGTCAGCGCTGCCAGCGTGGAGCCGGCCGGGGCCAAGGCGGAAGTGCCCGGCGGGGAGCGGCGCGCACCGGGGGCGCCGCCGGCTATGGACGCCTC
>NW_020450690.1:399321-441778 GCF_003343035.1 Apteryx rowi
CGGCGAGGCGCCGGCGGCTTCTGCATCCGGAATCCGCGAAAAGTCTGAGGTAACTGCGAGGAAGAGGCTTTAGGGACAGTTATTTTTTCTTTTCGAAAAAAGAAGGTGGAGCTTATTTCCTGGGAGCGTTAGGCTTCAGCAAGACAGTGGAGGAAATACTGCTTGACCTTTTTTTCCCCTTTTATATTGGAGGCGTTTTCAGCCAGTTGTTTGCTTTCTTCTGTCCGACGTACTGTACAAAGCAAATATTGATTCTGTAATGCCGTAAGTCACGGACAAGGCTTGTTTTGCCTTTGTCACTGTGAGTCAGTCAGACTCCGGTGGAGTAATCCAGGAGCTGTCACACATCTGCTGGCTTTTATGGCACCTGCTGTGCTTCGGAAGACCTGTTTGAGAAGTGCGAACGGAATGGCTGCTTTATATAGCTTATCCCCGTTTTTGTTTGTCTTCAAGAATAGAATACACTTGGTATAGTTTTATTTTGTGTGCTTAAGAGAAGTTAATACATTTTTCTCCTTTGCCTCACTTGTTATACCCAACATGATCAGTCTTTGTGATCTTTGGAATCAGCAAGACAAGACTGAATAGGATGGGCTCTAGTAAAATGAACACTAAGGAAAGTCAGCAACTGTCTTTCTGATATGATTAATGACTGGGTAACAGAACTATTTGATATAGTAAAATCCCCATGAAAAATATGTTAAAGTGTATTTGGTAGGCTATAAAAGCTTAAGGTCTTTACTAGTGCTAACAAAAATCAGTGACTGGTACTTGTTCTAAAAAGTTTAAATTAGTTAAGTGAGACTTAATTGAGTATACTAGTTTAGAATATGCTTTGTTTTCTGTCTGAGGCCAGTTAGTAATGGTAAAATATGCAAAAATATTTAAAGAATACACATTAATATGAGAGTTGTCTCAAATGATTCCCCTGTAGCACTGACAAAATCTTTGTAAACTTTGATTAACTAAATCACTGTAGTAAGCCATAAAAACCTCATTTAAGGCTTAAATGCTTAAAAGTCTTAACTGAGTAAAAGTTCATGTTTTGACTGTTTGTATTCTTGACGTGAGCAGTAGTCTATAATGGTGAGGGCCCTGTGAAGACTTAGGTGTCTCATTTTCTCTATATGCAAATAAATAGATATGTATAAAGGGTTTTTGTTTGTATTACTTTCTCTCTTGTTTAACATGGCTTTCTTTTCCCCTTGCATAGTGAAAGTTGTCCTCTATATAATAAAATATTATGATATAATTGTCTTTTTCCCACAACAGTTAGTGCCTTCTTGAAGTAGTCTGGTTAAGGATTGTTGTATATCAGTAAAACCTGCACTTTATTTGGTATATAAGAAGTCTTCTCCCTAAATCTGAAATTCATCCCAGGTGGAATACGTTTGTCCTCAAAGAATGCGCATCCACTTATACTGTGCCTATGCAAACATTATCATAATATATCTGAAACTGTCTTTTATTTGAACAATGGATTCTCTCCTTTTTATTTATTTGCACATATGACTTACTGGGACATCCGTGATAAGTACTTTTTCACTGTATTAAAATTTGTCAAAATTTTGTATTAAATTTTCTTAATAAAGAAGACACTTTAATAGAATCATCTGATGAGCTGTAAGGTATGGTAATATCAAACAACCTCAATCACTAGTTTTGTGCAAATTTTAAAAAGTAGACTTTTTTTTTTTTTTTACTAAATGAAAAGCTTCTTGGGAGTTGAAAATGCTGTGTGATGGGGTTGTGAGTGAAACTTGTAGAATCTGATAGACAGCTGTGCACACCACCATTCTAGTAGTTTAGTTCTGTAGATTTTCTTTGTTTTGTCAGACAAATGATCTCCTTCATTTCAGTGTATGAATATTGTGTGTCATAAGTGGCATGGGATTGGAATTCGGATGAACTTCAGATGAGATCCAGAAATCCTTTTTGTTGAAACTTCAAGCTTAAGTTCTTCTGGAAGCCTCTGTTAATTTCAGAACAAGTTTGGCCAGTGGATCTGTGATTTTGTTTGTTTGTTTCTCCCATTTGTATTTTGACCTATGTGACAAATCTTCTGAAGGATTTTAACATTTTAAGTTTCAGATTGATTACTTTGACACTGGTAAAACATGGCAAATTCTTTCTTCACAACTTCTTGCAGACTCCACAACACTGTTTTTCCTAAACATGAAAAAGTTTCTGATTTCTCACTCAGCCTCTGACTTTTGTCTCTTGTAACTGCATTAATTACCCTAACATCCTGGTAACTTCACAGAAAACTCGTCACAGCAGACCTGTGTGCCAATTCTGCTGCATGTCAGGGAAGTGATTAGGATAAAGAGAGCAAATGCCTTTAAGCAAAAGCCTTATGGTAATATGACGCCTTTTTCATTTAAGGCTAATAATCATGAAGCTGCTGGGTTTTTGTTGTTGTTATCTATAACTTTTCTTAGCCTGGTGAATAAACATAGTATTCTTTTGGCTGAAGAATAAACTGATTGTTGTTTGAGACTAATTTACTGTTGAGAACGGTTTTTGGTTTTGGTAGTAAAACTTTCTTCTAAGCAAATGTAGTAGCGTAGTGGGAAAATGAGACATACTTTTCATGAAATATTTAATTAGCTACACTTGTGAGTCTCTGCACACACAATAGTTTACTTTTGCAGACTGATAGACTGTTAAAAATTGTCTGTCTCTTTCTTACATCTGAGGTACAGCCTACTGAGAATGCAAAATTAAGATTAAAAAGCATTAGTATATGAAATAATATTCTCATTTCTAAGTTTATAATTAACCTTTAGTCTTATCACAACTAGAGATGACCCCTCATCCTTCTGCTCTTACCAAGTGACCCAGTGGTCAGATATGCTGCCTTTAAGTGAGAAACAGTTTACAGTTCAAAGTGCTTTAATAAAATATTAAGTACAAAATTCAGAAGTAAACATAAATCAGACTTACTGCAAGTTAACCTTATTGGGTTGGATTAGTACATTTTGAAGGTAACATGATTTAAGAAAAAAAAATCAACGTAAGCTAGTGAACATCAGGTTTTTTGAAGGACTGAAGGGGGCAGGAGGTGGCAGGATGCTGAATGGAAAGAAGTGGTGGCTGGTGCCTCCTTAGCTCTTGAAAGGGCATCGTGTGTCTTGTAACTCAACCAGTCAAAGGATCAAAAACCTACCTGCAATCAGAGTCGATCCCTTTGATTCCAGGCGAAGGAATGAGTGCAGAAACAGAGGCTAACGTAGGCAATTTCAGTTTCTGAGGTAATTCTGCAAATAGTGTCCCAGTTTTTGTAGTTATTTCCCAGTTTGCAGTTCTAAGTCTCTTTTTAGCAAAGGAGAAACATTTTTAAAAAAAAATATTTCTGGCTTTCATATTAATGTGCAGAGACACAAACTTTAAGTGAGTTGATTCTTCAAATCTACAGCATTTTTCTTTGACTCATTTCTGTTCCTCTGTTTTATTCCTTATACTTCCTAATATAATGTTTCTGATAAGAGAATAAAACATTATTTATCCTCCCCCACCCCTTTTTCTCTTGCCATAATTTTGCTGCTTCTCCACAAGCTAGTAGACCATAGTAGTGGTTTCTAAATCAGTGGTATCAATAGATGTCTGGCTCTATTTATTAATATTTATTAGAGATTGGAACTACTGCTGGTACTGGGAGTCTAAAAAGTACTAGAGCTGATAATGTCTATTAAGTGAGTGCTGGTTCACACTGCAGGCACATCTGATCTTCTGTCTCAGTGGTTTACTCCCAGACACGTGAGGACACAACCTAAAAGAAAGCAAACACATGCTTCTTTATCCTTCAGATTTTCAAGAACTGTAGGTCTAAACAATCCTATGAATAATCTCAGAAACTTGCATAAAAAAAGCAAAAATAAGTTTAATAATATTAAATTAAATTCAAAAGGTAGAGGAGAACTTAGAGACATGCCAATTCTGCTGTGCTGGATGGAGTACTGAAGAGGGCCCATAGCTTTCCTGTAAGTTACTTGGTGGAAAGAGTTACTTAGTGCTTGGTGGAAAGAATTACAGAGATGAAAACAAGTTTATTGGGATGGCGCACGTGAAGGATGCGGATGCTGCAGAAGACCAATAAAACACGAGTCAGGCAAGCCCAGGGATGGAGCCTGCGGCTGAAGGGAAGTGACCTTGGGTAGGGTGCTAGTGCATCCTGCTTTAAAATTGTGTTTTCTTTGTTTCTTGTACTATGAAGCTTTTACTTCCCTTTCCAAAATAGGCATGGAAAATATTCATATAGGGAATGAAGGAATCTGTCAAATAAGAAGATGGAAGAAAAGCAGAATGCTCAAGAGGTGCATAAGGAAGAGCACCAAGATGCTCTGTAGCCTCTAAATCAGCGAATGCTGAAAAGCTTTGAAAGAGCAAAGACTAACGCTTTGGACAACAACTATTTGCACCCTTACAGTTAGTGCACTGCTTGGGCAACTTTATTTTCCCAGGGCGAGGGTTATACCTTGTTCTGCATCCTTATGAAAAATCCAATACAGGCATCACAGCACTTACACCTAATGCAGTTGTTATTGCCCAAAGAAAAGTATGTTGACCTGTGGTTCAGCAGGTAGTGTTCAAAAGCTTGCATGCTAATCTCTTTTTCATTTGTGTTCTTGAACTGTTTAAAAAAGTATTGTTTGTTACTGCTCAGAGTTTAGGCACACTTGAGTTTACTTACAGACTAAACCAAAGCAATATGCTGCTTTTATGCTGCATTATTGAATGTGTATTCAGAAACTTTTCTTAATGGAATGGCTCCTTGAAACTTTGCCACTGCCTATTTTTCTAGCTGTTTAAAATAAGCAGAAAGACGATCTGCTTTCCACCTCCACACCCTTGCTAATGTGAGTAGGGGAGGAAAAGTATACATCAAATTCAGTATGCAGCGGTAATAGGGGTTTT
Organism: Apteryx rowi; assembly: GCF_003343035.1. Taxonomy (NCBI): domain Eukaryota; kingdom Metazoa; phylum Chordata; class Aves; order Apterygiformes; family Apterygidae; genus Apteryx; species Apteryx rowi. Next base: position 404,239 of record NW_020450690.1, read on the forward strand.
TGGCTTCCTGTGATTCAAGGGAGAAAATAAATTGCTGTGTATCCAGTTAACAATTGGAAAAAAACAGAAGGCATTTATTTTCCTGTTAAACCCATATCAGAATTCAAAGACTTGCTGGATTTCATAGCACTCTATGAAACTTAAAGTAACATTCTATGGCAGAAAAGTAAGTTTTAAACTGTGTGTTATGCCCTTATTCTGTCTGCTTATTTGCAGAAGGGATTCATGCATGGTAGTTACTAGAAAGCGAGAGAGGGTGAATTGCAGGGGAAGCATATGCAAGTTACAATATCTGATGTGATTCCAGCAGGTGAATTTTGTGTTAGTAACAAATATAAGCAGCTCAGATGCTTTTCTTCTAATGTCTCTACATCTTATAACATCATCTGCAGCAGATGTTTGAATCTTTTGGATCTAATGCTGAGAAAGATTTAAGCAAATAACTGCCTTCTATCCATTTTTCATGTTTTGTTACCATCTTGCAATAGAGGCTGCCATAATCAGTAAATTATGTCTGGTCAGTTACTCCCTGTAAAAATCAGGTTTGATTTTGGGAGACTTTCTTTGTTCTTTCCTCAAACATTTGTTACTGGCCACTTCTAAAGCAACAGAATGCAGAGCTATCGGTTTGGTTTGATCCAGTGTGACCATGCCTGGCTACTGATTCTTCCAGCCACCTACCCCTTGCTATAACATGAGATAAATCTCTAAATATTTCAGTAAAAAATAGTCTTTGAACATATGGTAACTCTCAACTGATTTTTTTTTTTCCTCTCTTAATCAGTCCTCCAGATGAAAATAGTGTAAAATGCTCATGTAAGTTAATCCCACCCCTTTCTGGAGTTAAATTTACTTTTGTGCCTACTTCTGCATGAGCAGCCATACCTGTCCGGGTGGCACGCGTGCCCTGTGACTGCCAGTGGTGGGAAGCGTGTGCAGACTTTGGGCAATACTGTTTCTCAACTGACTGCCTTAGCAAGCAAGCCACTGTATCTCTGCAGCATGGCTAGTGCGAGTTTAAATACTCTTGAACTTGTTTGGGATTGTGTTCTTAAAAACATACAAACCCCAAACCTTAGCAACAACCTGAAGGGTTAACTACTAGATGCTTTGGTTTGGGGACCGGGCTGTTTGGTTTAAAGTTCTTAAGTGACAGTTTTTCTGAAAAACTGATTTTGCTTTGAACAAACTACTTACTGGTCTTTGAGTTTGTCAGCTGGTTCATAGGAGCTCCGTTCAATGATTTTTTTTTTTTTTTTAAGTTCTTTTCCATCCCAACAGGCTCCTTAATAAGTATGTGTTGTTACCTGGTTTCAGCAGTGAATCTTAGGTTTTTAACCTGTTTTATGTAGCTAGAGGGCTGCAACTGTTGAAAAATAAGTTGTCAGTCATCTTTAAGCCAACTGCAGGTTGGTTTTTCCCTTTTGTCTTGTTAAAGGGCATTTCTCAAATTTAGATTACAAATTGGTTTAAAGGTACTTGAAATAAGTTTATAAGATTGTTTAGATGAGGTGGTTTCCCATCTGTTTTGAAAATTATTGTTGTCAAAGTTCAACAGGTAAACCTAAATGACACTATGTTGTGTTCATGTTTATGCTCTATATTACAAAACTGCCATTTTACCTCTACATTTGCTAGAGCAGCCTTAAAAACATCTTGCTTTCCCCAGTTAAGAAATACTGGCTTTTTTTAACCTCTGCTAGAAACTAATACTTGAATATGTTTGAATGCCTTTTAGTTGAACTGACAATCTGAAGACACAAACTTTCAGTTTATGCAATTATTTTCCTATGATTTTACATCAAAATGCTCAAAGACCAACCTTAGTCAAAATTCTTAATGTTTAGCTTCCCAAACAGCTCCTTTTCTGGAAGGTAATGTGTAAGAATAATGTTGTGCTTATCCGGTGATCTGGCTTTGTTCCTTGTGTCTTTTTCCAGTTACTACCGTGGTGGAGAGGCTAGAGTTTGTTTTGTTTTTTAATGAGAATCAGTTTATCGTAAGAGAGCTGAATGTGTCAGGGAGTAGTCTGGCCTCAAAGAGATGATATACAGCTGAGAAGATGGTAATGTTTAGTAGTGTAGAAATATGAGTTCTCAGGTGAAGTGAAAGGATAACTTTTAAATGAGCTTTTCCACAGAAAGACTTATATTTGGAGTATCATTATGTTTTCTGTACTCTGTTATATGTTTTCATTTTGTTTTCTGAGTTCAGGATATATAACATGATACTGTTTTAAAAGAGTACGCACTGAATAATTAAAAAGCATCTGCCTCATGCATTAATTTTTATCAAGGATGTGGGCACACTAGTGAGATAGATGGTTTATCAGTCTTTTCAGAAAAGTTTCTTTTTTTTTTTCCCTGAAAGATGGTCGACCCTACTCTAGCAGAGATGGGAAAGAATCTGAATGAAGCAATGAAGATGCTAGAAGACAATCAAAGGTATGTGCAAAGAATAACAACCACAAAAGCAATAACTGTATGTGCTGTGCTGGAGATGATTATTAATGTCATTGTCATTAAGCAGATAGAACTCATTTTCTTAGTAGCTTAAGGTCAGGTTGTAATTTGAAGTTTACACCTATACAAATCACCATTGTTTCTCAAATGATGGGATTTTTCAAATAAATGTATATATTTCTAATGCATGCTCTGTAGTATTCAGAATGAATCCAGTGAGTCCATTTTTTCAAATGTCCGATCTCTTCCTATTGCAATACAAGTAACTTTTCCTTCATATATGAGACCATTCACCAAGTTTGACATTTTCTCTTAAAGAGTTAAAAAGATTAAAAAGCTTAGGAACTTTGTATTTCAGTCTGAGCTGAATTTTTACGTTGATCTTATTTGGTTTATTCATCAAAACTGTTTTAAGTGAAGTCATAGGTTGCAAAACATGTCAGTATGTATTTCTGCGAATCAAAGTCATACATACATATTTGATGCTTTGTAATACAAACTAAATATAGTAGTTTGTTCTTGCGTCTTTCATTTAGAAAAGAGGAAGAAAATGAAAAGAGATATACACGAAAGGATATTCCTGGTCCACTCCAAGGCAGGTAAGCAACAATGATTTTAGATAACGCCTTTTTTTTTCTTTTTTTTTTAAGAGTCTGTAAATTACATATAAAATGTTTGCTTTCCAAGCAACTTCTGTATTAATGCAAACATTAACATTTACCAGGCATGAATCTACTTTTGTGACTATTTCCATATTTATGAAGAGGGGGAAAAAAGATCGCTTGTCCTTGGCGACTGAAATTTTGTACTGCTGGAAGCTAATGAAGCATTGCTGCATATAGCTGTGATTGAGACGTAAAGTAGATGCAGATAAACTTGTGCTACAGAATAAAGATTCATTGAAACATCCAGTTAAGAAATTAATAACTGAGACTGATATTTCTTTCTGGATAAAGTAGAAAACCTTAAAAAAAAAAAAAATCCTATTTAGCACAGCAGTCTGAAAAATTGCATGGAGCTTTTGTGCATAAGGCACAGATCGCTGTATTTGAAAATTAAGGTTTAAATTTGTCATAGCCTCCGCTCTGCAAATGGTTCCTGCATAAGTCCAAGCTAACACTTAAGAAAATTTTGCAATCTATTTGACACTCTTGTGTACATAAACTGAATTTTTTTTTTTTGAGTTGGGACACTAAATTGGCTTTTTCTAAGAATAAAAAGCAATTTCAACTTTAGGTGTGTTAGTTCTTGCACTACTATAAATTTTAGTTGGAAGTGTACAAGTTGAAGAGTTGTGGGTCCTTTCCATTTTTTATTGTGTTGGAGTGCATCATTTCAGAAGTCTAAACGTAGCTTGTATTTGCTAGAAACTGGTCTTTGTAGATAATGGTTTTAGAGATGTGCTGAATTTTAGCTGAACCTGGATCCTGTGAAGAGAAACTTGGATGTTTAGCAGTTATCTTACTTTGCTGTCTAGTAATAAACAATTGATTGTTGTCAAGTCAAGCTCTTCAGTCCAAATCCTCGGATTTCAGTGGATTTGATTTTTCTGTGAGCCCAAGTTCATACTTATTGAAGTGTGCTACTTATAATTAATAGGGTTTTGAATTGATTGATACAGCAGCACTGTCTTTATGACTTTGTTTTTCAGGGAACTAAGAATGTTTTTTGTTGCTGTACTCAGTGTTTGGTAAATAGTCTAGTGTTGCCTTCATGTCTTACTGTGCCGTGTTCTAAGTGGCCTTGTCGTTAGGTGCTGGTACTTACCTCCTGTTCTGATTTGGTTTTGTTTCCTCGCCCCGGCTCACCAGCGGCCAGGATATGGTGAGCATACTTCAGTTAGTTCAGAACCTAATGCATGGAGAGGAGGAGGAGGAGTCTTCACAGGCCTACAGGTAAAGCCGCTTTGAATTGTTGTATGTAGAAGGTACCCGATTTTGTTACACTTTGATTATTACAGAATTTATAAATTTAAGCATTTTAAAGTGTAGAGATAGTGTGCAACCACTACTTTAAGGCAACTTAATTACTTTATATGGTGAACCAGAATAATGCATTAGATTTGGTTTTCTTAAAATCGTGACACTTTCATTGAGTTAATTCAATTTAGTAATTGTACTATACAAGGGAATTATTTCTGATGTAACAACTCATGTTTTGTTTTCTACTTTCTGAAGGCTGTTTTAGGTTGAATTTTGTGAAGGATTCATAAAACTTTGAAGACCAAGCACAAAAAAAATTTTACTACCTCTCTCTGTAGATCTTAAAAAAAAGGAAAGAAACTTGGCTTCCATTTTTCCATAAAATGGAAATAATACTGACTAATCTGCAGTAGTTTATGGAATATTAACATTTGAAAAATAGTTTAGAGATTCAAGAAAAAAATGAAAAAGAAAACATTAATGAAAGCTTTATAGTAATAGAGTAATAGTCCCCTGAGCTTTGTCTGCAGGAGGAAAAGAAGGTATGTGTTAATGCAAACTGAAGTCCAATGCAGATAAGGTGCTTAGTTCTGACTCATACTGGCTGATGGGAGGAAGCCTTCAGCTCCCATTACGATTTCCCTTGAATAGCTAAACAGAAGCTGAAGGGTTTTCATAAGTAGCTTGGCCAAATCAAGTGCGAGTGCCGTTGTCTCCCCTAGGATTTTAGTATGTTAATACACAACGGCAGGAGGGTCACTGTGGTGTACTGTACTTCATTCTGATAAATATTTCAAGTTGCTTGTCACCAAGTTCTGCCAATGTACAGTAAAAATAGGCTAGCCTAAAATTCCTGTAATATGCATGACCTGTGTTTAGTTGGCAGTTACTCTGATACAGTGTTCTGGCTTGCAGACTGCAAAATGTTGGCGAACAGGGTCACATGGCTCTGCTGGGACATAGCTTGGCTGCTTATATATCAGTGCTGGACAGGGAAAGACTGAGAAAGCTTACAACAAGGATCCTTTCTGATACTACTCTCTGGCTTTGCAGGCTCTTCAGGTGGGTCACTGTGAATAACTTATATGGTTCGGTAGCGATAACTGCTTAAAAATACCTGTACCCGAAATGAGGATATCCAGAAAAGAAACTGTTGTGCCATAAACTTACAAATGTTCTTTGAAAGGTCTTAAATATGTCACACTATTAAAAAAAAAAAAAAAAAAAACTGTTGTTGAAAGGCAGGAATTTGTTCATAATATGCTTGTCGTAAAAATCATTTTATAAGAAGTGTATGGTGGAATTAAGGGCCAAAGTGCAGTTGCAGGCAGATAGTTGACCATTTAATTAAATTTTTGTTTCCTGAGCCATATGTTATGTTGCTGAGTTTTGTGATACTTTATATTTTTAAAAGACATCTTCAGTTAACTTTTCATTCTTCTGGGGTCTAGTTCTGTTTTTCAGGTACGGTAGGTAACACTATTGAAATCTTTAGTAGAGTGAAATTTCTCATAAATGCCTTTTTCATCATTCAGTGTGGTTATCTTCAACTGTCCCACAGGAGGAAGATTGGAAATCTTGTGGGTAGGTGGGTGTGTGTTGGAGGGGGAGGTATTGCTGATTAGAATTTCCTTTTTCTTCCCAAAGCAAAAATGCTTTCTCCCTCTCACAGTGCCATATCTTTCAAAAAATCTCACCAATGCTACTGATGGTCAGAGTTCTGGTTTTGGTTTGGTGGAGTTTTTAGTTTGTTTTTTTTTGGGGGGGGGGAGGTGGTGTTTTTAAGCACAGGGTGAGATGAAACAGCAAAAAAGATAACTAAACTTAATCCTAACGATTATATTTAGGCTACAGGTAATAAAGGATGTTTCTTATGCTGACAAGCTCATATTCATATCTTCATATATTTTATAAATTCAATGGTTATCTCTATTTGTCTTAAATATTTTGAAACTGTGTGACAGTGAAATTTGTGAGAAGTTGCAGATAATCCAGCCATTTTGATGGATGTGCACATGTACAGTGTGTGTGTGATGGTTCCACAAGCGGTGTGGCTAATAAAAGGAAATATTTGTTTTGAATCTAATATCCAATAGCGTTGTGGTTTTTTTTTGATTAATGATGGATACCTGTTGGACTGTGGTCCCCAAACTTTTGCGGCCCGTAGACAGCAGCACTGCGCCAGCACCATGCTGTGGGCCACTTCATCCTACTTGACGTTTTCTGTGCACGTGAGCCACACTAGCGGGATTTCTCTGTGACCATGTTGGATCACAGAACTGTTGTATGAAGGTGAAGTAAATGTTTGCACGTGCATCATTCTGGAGATAACCCTGGAACACTGGGCAGTATTTGTGCATTGGATAGTCAGTGGTAATCTAAGATGCTTCAGGGCCTTTATTTAAATTTGTGAATAGACTCTGCTCTTAAATTGTGCAAGACTATTGGTTTACATGCACAAAAATGCTAAAAGAAAAGTCTAGCTTGCAAGTCATTTAATATATCAACATATCTACTACCTTCACTACTGCTGTTTCCTTTTCTGTAGTTATGAGAGTTGACAGATGGCCACCTGTAGAGAACAATTGTACCTTTTCTCTTCTTGGGTTACATTGTTCCTGTTTCTTGATTGTAAGTGTTAATGTGCTGATCTGAGTTCGCTGTTTAAAGTGTGTTTTGTTTTGTTTTTTGAAGGCAGAAACTACCTCAAAAGCCCCAAAGAAGTGTGCTTAATAAATCAAATTGAAGGCAAAAATAGCATAAAATCAGTAAAAGTATTTCTGAGGAAAACTATAGTTTATTTATGTAACTCAGGTGTTTAAAACTTCTAGACAACTGCTTTGCAGCATACTGAATAAATTTTACTAAACTGTCTTATTTTCAAACTCACTAAGATAGAAGTGACATCAGTAATTTTGGGTATTATGAGATATCTTTATATGTGATTTCACAACAAAGTTTGCAGGTCTCTGCCCATGTTTGCCATATTTTGTCTCTCATTCCATTTTTCCTTACTCATAACTGAAGAATGTCATGTTGCCTTCTCCTTTAAAATTAGTAAACCAGAATTAACATGTATGTTAAACCCAGGCGAAACACTGAGTTTGTCTTTTTAATTATTTTTTCCTGCAGCAAAGACTTTGAACTCTTTTAAGAAATGTTTAAGGTCCCAAGTGTTTTCTCTTCCTTACTTCATCTCTGAGTTGAAACGAAAATATATACTAGGCTTCCCTCGTTGTTCATCTCAGCCTGTCTAAGCAAAGTTTTCTTTTATTCTATTTTATTCTAGGTAAATAAAAGATTTTTTTGTTATCTTTCTTCTTTGCCCTCTTGTGAGCTCCTTAGATGGTCAGTGATGTTTTCAACATTGAACTGAATATTGTTTTTGTTGGTCAATACTTATGCAGTTTTTCTTGCAGGTATGAAAATGGGTCAGCTTATTATCATGAAGATGATCGTGAAGGTCTCTTAAAAATCTGTCGACTTGTTATTCACACACGCTATGAAGATTATACAGTAGAAGGATTTAATGTGCTGTATACTAAGCAGCCTGTTATATACATTAGTTCTGCAGCTAGAATGGGCTTGGGCCAAGCTCTCTGCAATCAGGTAAAGTGTATTAGTTGGGGTTTCAGCTGCAAGTAGAACCTGTCTGGCTTCTTATTGCCTGTTGGCAGCTTAGGTGTGGTTTTTTTTTTTTTTTTTTTTTTTTTTTTTTAATGTTTGGACTTTCCCTGGAAGAGACTGGTATTTTATACTAGCAGCTCTCTTGTTAATTGGTTGGGACCAGTGATGGTTTTCATTTACACCCATGGGTCTGCCTGGAAGGCCATCCATTAGAAGTGGAGCTTCTTCCAGATTTTTGCCAGTGCTACTTGGTCTGCTGAAGGCAGGTATCCCCCGAGCAAGGTGTCTCTGCAGCACTCCTGTTCCATCCGCGCATTTGCTCGTTGTTGTCCGATCAGTGTTCCTCCTGAGCAGGTTCCCTTCAGTCTCTTCTCTGCCTTGCCTTTCTATGGACAGAATAGATTTTTATAGCCTACACTATTATTTATAGTTCCTAAGACTGAGGGTGATGTGTCTGCGGGTTGAACGACAGTATGAAAAGGGGCATTATGAAGAATGAAAACTGAGTCTGGGCCTCAAAAAAGTTCTATTTTGATTTTAGGAAAAGCAGAGCTACCATGATGATTTTGAAAATTTACTTATTTTTCTTCAAGGTAGAAACAATAGCAATGTGAACAACAGCAACACAGTGAGGGGGTAGAAGTCTGAGGTTGGTTAAGGTGGAAAAAATATGCTTTGACACCAGCCAAATATGTGCAAGTTAGTAATATTAAAATGTTAAACAGTGTTGGTATTGCTTTATTAATTGGCATTCCCAACACAATTATAAAGTGTAGACAGATGAAATCCAAACTGGGAGTAACCTCAGCAGCTGTAGTAAACTGTGTGTTTTAATTAAAAACATTTATCTGGAAAAAATACTTTCAGGCTGCGTATACAGTCTGTATTTTGCAGCAATGATAAGGTGGGAGGGAACAAAATTTTCTGAATATTTCCAGTGAAATGAACCCATATACTAGCTGCTAACTTCTTTTGTTGTGGGGTTTTGTTTTTGGTTTTGCAATTGTTTCCAGATTTCATTGCACTTCTTCCAAAGTGCAAGATTTCCAAACACTTAGTTATTGCAAAAATTGTTCTGAATGGTTCCTCTTAACTCCCACTGTCAAAACATTATGATTTTTGAAAGGAAAATGATATAAGGAGAATTAGACTGTATTGGTCCCCTGTCAGAAGTTTTGCTTGGAATAGTAAGGTTACTGAAAAAAAAACAAAAAATGTCTGATTTAAACAAACCCAGTTTTTCCTCATTGCATTTAAAACTTGTAGCTTTTCCAAGCGTTTTTTTACACAAATGCTTACAAACTTAAATAAGCTAATTGAGGCCATATATACACTTTCCTTTTGTATGCCTAACATTCAGTGGGCTACTGATATCTTTAAACTTAACATGGACTGAAGTGAAGGCTCAGGTTCTTAGAGCCTTCATTCTTCAAGTCCTTGGAGGAAGAGTGTGGCGGCACAAGTAACAGAGATTAAAAATGACTTTAAGATTAATGTCACATTATATTGTTTTCCTGGCAAAGGTTTCTTATTAAATAGGCTTATCGGAGGAAAAAGTATCTTCTCGAAATCAGGGCCTATGCTTTTGGTAAAAGTGTGTGTCTGTGTGTGTGTTTGCTTTGTAATTCAGAAATGAGGGAAGAAGGTGGCAAAGGGCTCTGGAAACTTTCCTTGGGTAGTACATGGGAAGAAGAAAATCGGGTAGATAAGGATGCCCTAGCGGACAGAGGAGGAGTGTTGGTGGGTGGACAGCTGTACTCTCCTTCGCTCCTTTTGCTATGATAAATATTTATAGTGACATTGATTATTCAGGTAATGAAAGCTAGAAGATTGGGAAACAGTCCGAGGAGAGAATTTCAATACTTCTTTTCCAGTAATCACTGCTATTTCATCATATTCCTGTTAAGGGCATAGAGGTGGCATTATTTTTTAAAATGCTGGCTGCAGAGGAATAAAAATGGTACCACAGAACTTTTTTTGGCTAAAAAAAGGCTTGAGCCAAAAGGTGGTGAAAGTTAATTGGAATTAGTTGGTGACTTTTGTAAGCTGAGTGTTGCATGTAGTTTTCGACTGAAATTTCTTAATTCAAGAAATGCTACCAAGAACCGGTATTTTGGGTAACTTTTGTTTCTGAGTATAGAACAGTTGCTGCTAATAACAGCAGTGCCTTATCTTTTGTTTATAAGCTAACCTATCCTTTGTCAGGCAATCGCTGAACTTAGAAGTGGTGCTATTTTATCTTTGATTTTGAGAAGTTATGTATATATTGTAGAGGAGATGACTGGACCCGAGTATTCAGATATTAATTCAGCTTCTCTTAAATGAAAGGATAAACACAACTTGATCTATAACTAGAGTTGCCTTAATTTACTGAACCTACTGTTCGAAGTGGTGAGTGTGATCAACTAGACTTCATTTTCCTAGTGATCTTCCAGGTCAAAATCCATGATCAAAATGTAGGAAAGACCTTGATTTCTTTTTTTCTTTCGTGTTAATAGAGGAAAAGTTATCTGGCATTTGGATCCAAAGCAAAGGAAGAACATCAGGCTTGCTAGCGTGAATAGCCAGCTGAGCAGCCCGCTCCAAGTAGGCAGGGAGCTGCCTGCTCAGTAGGAAGGCGACTATGACCCTCCAGTGGAGCCTGCCACTGGCAAAAAGGCCTGTTTGTTTAGAGGATGTATTAATTGAAGTATGGCCAAGAAAGTAGGCATGAATTTGGGCTGTTATACAGGGTGCAGGTTTCTCATTAGAAATACTGTATGCAGTTCATGTGCTAACCAAAATTTGACTATTGCTTTTTCCAATTTCTCCTCTGTGTTTCTTTGCTAATAATTTGGTCATAAGTTTTAGCAGGAAACTTGCTTTAAAATGTAATGCCCTTTTTTTTAATTGCTGTATTTTCTATTTTCTGAGTCTTGTTGCTTAATCTGTGCATTGCTGTGAACACTTGAAATGAGTATCCTAAAGCATGGCTCAGTTGTTCAAATTCCATCATTTCTGTTGCAGCTAGGGTTACCTCTTTCCTGCATGTGCCGTGTGCCTTGTAACACTATGTTTGGATCTCAACATCAAATGGTAAGTTTATTTGCCTTCCTCAAGACATCTTACATTTTCTGAAACATCAAGTTAACATCAAGGATGTTGTTAGGAAAGAATTATTAATGTACTTAAGTTTTCAACCTCAGAATTTTCCATGTTGTAACTCTACAGTGTTCTCTAGCGTTCTGTAATTCTCTCAGTAGTTGAGATCTTCTTAAATGCCAGCAGCAGCTTAAATCTTGGTCTTGTATAAAGTGTTTTTTAGTCCAAGAGCTTGTTTAGAATATGTGTAGTAAGAGGTATGTTTACAAAGTATGTGATGTATTTGTTGCATCTCACAAATGTTTTATCTGACCTTTGGCTTACTTTACCTTTGAGAAAAAGAAAGTGCAAGTCAAACAGAAAGATATTAAGGATTTAATCAGGGGATTGGCTTATAAAACTTAAGAATGCTGTCCTGTTCTACTCAGCACATTTTTTCCAGATCAACAGAAATAAATCGATTTTGACACATGCATTTATAAATATATATATTTTTTTCTTATTGATAACAGGATGTTGCTTTATTGGACAGATTGATTAAAGATGATGCTGAATCTGGAAAACTGCCTTTGTTGCTTGTGGCCAATGCTGGTAAGTGCTACGAACAAACAATAACAAAAAAAGCACACTATTTAATGAATACATAAATGCAAAATAAAAATATATTTTCTTAAACAGCTTAGTGGTTTCATTCCAAGGAATATCTTAGTGTCCGGACAATAATTAGCTGTCCAGAGGGGTATTAATGTAACTGATTCAAAATTGGATTGTACTGTTACAGTTCTGTTTGTCAGTTGATGTATTAATATGACTAAAATGTGGGGGTTTTCAGGGGAGGAGTGTTTTTGGTTTTTGTTTTTGTTTTTAATGAGTGCAAATCTTTTGGTGAAAATCAGTTTCACATTAACACTCACTCTTGGATTTTTAATGAGTGCGCCATCAATTTTAACTTTAAAAACTATATTTTTCCTCTAAATAATTAAACAAAACTCTTGTTGCCCAGCCCATGAATAAAATTATTTTAGGTATGAATGAAGTGACTGTTACTTGCTTTGGACTTGCAAAAATATTTGATGTTCATCTTGGTTTCCATTTCTTTAACTGAAGTCATACTTTGAATGTATTAAAAACCTCTTCAGTTCTTAATTGAGGCTGCTGAATTTTTGGATGCCTAGGACACTTAATTTTCTAAGTATTTTTAATATATATTGACAAACAAAGCATGCATCTTTTAATTTTGTCTAGAGTTCCGTTTGTTCATATATCCACAATGAGCAGGATGTAGTGAGCTCTTTTTAATATCCCCCTTCCTACTCCTGTGTGTGACTTTTTCAACAACAGAATGAGAGATCCTCTTCTCGCGTAAAGTCCTAGTTTGCATTCTTATCCTTCATGACCAGCCTTTTTCCTTTTCAACAAAGGGACACCAGGAGCAGGGCACACGGATAAACTTGGGCGCCTGAAGGAACTTTGTGAGCAGTACAACATGTGGCTCCATGTAGAAGGGTATGAAACTTGAAATTTATTTTTATGTAACTATATTCATTAAAAAATCTGACTAATGGATAGCACATAGTTTTATAGCTAACGAGCTAGTAGAGCATTATTAAATTTGTCACCATACAAGATTTGGATTGTTTTACATATGCAGGAATAACTAACTGAAGTGGTTATTTCAGTGTAGGTTACTTTTACTAAAGTAGTAACGTCCTTGCTTTGAAAAGCTTGGAACATGAATGAAAGAAGACTTTACAGGAGAATTCAGGAGAGACATTATATGGTGATTATTAAGGAGAAAGGAGGATGGAATGTGGAAGAGAGAACACTTTAATGAAGGTTGTTAAGAAGACTGCTGCAAGTGCAGTGGGCAACATAACTGGGAGGAGGAAAAAAACAAAAGGAAAAGGAGTTGGAACCACTTAGACAATGTTAATGAAGACTCCTGTGCTCTTAGATTTTTTTTGAAGCTGGGGTGGAGACTCTCTCTCCTGATGTTTCATTGCATGGTGTTATATTTGCATGCTGCATATTTCTGGTACCACATTGGTGCTGAACTATGGGAGGGACTTGGAGGGATGAATTCCCCAGAGATTGAACTGATAAATTTTTAGGTCGAAATGAATTTTTAGTTTTGGGTTTTCAATCTCTGAATATTAAATAGCAACATCTACTGCATAGGTATTAAAAAATATATGAATGAAAATGACCTCCCTTTACACAACAGCATGAAATATTTAACTGAAGAATAAAATGCTGTCTTGATAAGTATTTAATAAGTGTTAAAATCTTTTTATTTTTCTAGTGTGAATTTGGCAACTTTGGCTTTGGGTTATGTCTCCTCTTCTGTACTGGTATGTTTTACTGTATCTAGAAACCTTATAACGTGCTCTAGATTTTAAGGTCATGGTCTAATAAATATATATGGTTTCTATTCTGTTTTATAATAAACTTAAGGCTGCTACAAAATGTGACAGCATGACTCTTACTCTGGGCTCCTGGCTGGGTCTCCCAGCTGTACCTGCTGTGACACTCTACAGACATGAGGACCCTTCTTTGGTATGTTTAACTTCTCTCATTATTCTTAAGATCTCGAGTTGTGGTGTAGTGTTTTGTTCTTCTTAAGCATCTAAATAATAATTTGGAAAAGATTCTCTATTGTGATGCATTCTGTAATTGGTAAAAATTTGACTGAATGGATGATAATTGGGGGGGGGGGGGGAAGCTAATCATGATTCTTTTTGTTTTCCTTTTTTAGTCCTTAGCAGCTGGGCTGACATCAAGTCAGCCTGTAGAGAAGCTTCGTGCCCTGCCACTGTGGCTCTCCTTGCAGTACCTGGGCCACGACGGGATTGTGGAGAGGATAAAGCACGCCTCGCAACTGGTAAGCAGCAGCTTGGTGGCACTTTGTTTACCAATACTTGGCTTCTGTGATTATGCATTAAGCAGTATTCTTAAGAATCTCTTCATCGTCTGATTTAACAGCTTGAATATCCAAGTAGAAACAAAGTTGAGATAGCAATGACAGTACAAGTGATATCCAGATGGCTGTCACAGAACACAGTTATATTTAGGAACATTTTTATAATAGCTGTTAATGTATTTCTTTAATTATTGTGATGCATTGTAGAAGGCTCAACTGGAAATACTGAAATCATTGATGATTTAGCATATTAGTTCATTCTGTGTTAAGAATAAATTATGAAAGCAGAGTAGTAATGTTTGGGGGAAGGATGTGCTGTAGCTCTTAAATTGTATATTTTATTAGTTTTTTTTCATGAGAAATACTTAATCTTTGTCCTTTCAAGACTGTAAGCTTACACTTTTTTTTTTCCCTCTCACTTCTCTTTTTTTCTATTTTGGTTGAAAGCTGTTCAGAGAGACACTTTCTTATTTTCCTACTCTGCCAGGCATTGCATTGATAAGGAGTGTTAACTATAAACACTTGACAAAGGATTTCAAAACAGTTCCTCAGATATAGTGACAGATGCACTATTTTTGATGTTGAATCCTTATTCATTAAAAGTTAAGGTCCAGTGTAATATGCTAGTTAAAAAAAAGCACTGGTTATTGCCAGTGCATTTTTCCTCTTAAATGTACAGCCCTTCTTCAGAATTAGAAGAATGGCAAAGAGTGTTTTGTTGTTTGTGGGGGAAAAAGAAAGTTTGTTTTGTTGTTTGTGATTGTTTTGTGGGGGGGAAAAAAGTTTCTGCAATGGCTAGTGAAGAAGCTATTGGCATGAAAAACTTAAGTGTGACAAAACATCATCAGTCATTAAGATTTCAGGCATCTAAGAATGATCTTTGCTTTTATAGTAGTCTATTAATAGTTGTGGACCACTTTGTAAGAATGTCTTTTCTAATGAAAATAATTTGGAAAGCTATTATAACCAGTTGCTATGGTAGCTTTGGAAAAAAATAACTGTTGGTTCTGCTACACACTGTGCTTTACTTAGTTGGTAAAGTTTTAGAGATATTATCTCAATTCACTGAGACTTTATTTTAACAAAAAGCAATTTGTAGCCAGTGTTTTACTAAAAATATTAAATATTTTTTCATTATATTCTAAATTCATAAATAAGAATTGGGTGAATCACTGACATCTCATAGGGAATTGTTAACATATTGAAATGATAGTGGTGACTAATGTTTATAAGACTAATTTTCAACTTCTAAAACTATCTATTTGTCTCTCTCTCCCTCCCCTTCCCCCCCCCCCATGATCTTTTAGAGCCAAAGGTTGCTGGAAAACTTGAAAAACCTGGATTTCATTAAAACTTCGGTACAGTTTGCATTTAATACCTTGGTTGTACAGCTCAGTCTTGGCTATTAAATTATAAGAATAACATTGATTCATAAGAAGTTATTCAGAAATATCATATAAAACACAGCCATTGTTTTGAAGGTGCTTGATATTTTCTTAATTAAATAATTTCAAGTGTTCAAGAAATTGTGCGACTTGGCTGTTTGTAACATCTGTTGGCCTCTGCATTGTACTTGTTCCACTGCTGCATACTCTTTTACTCAGTCAAGTTGACAAGAACATCCAGAAACTGTTTCCAGAGGTTGATTTTAGTTTAAAACACTGATTTGTTCAATAATACATTTATGAAACTAGTTTTCATAAATCTCTCTAATATATTCTGACTGCATCTTACCCTGCTGTTGAGATGATGTTGTGAACACCATGAAATCCATGTACAAAACACTTATCCCAGCTGAGGTTTTTCCAGCAGAAATAGTGTTTTAGAAATTGCATCTAATGGATTCATTTCCAATTAGTTTTTGTGAGAAGGTGTCCTGTTCAGCAGGGGTTTTTTTGTGTTTTAACTGACACTTGATTTATTGTAAGTATATTCAGCTTAGTTTTCTGCGTCAATAAATATTCCGTGGATCATTGAGTGACAATAATCTTTTTTGCAAAAACTGTTTTCCAAAGATCATTGGAGGCCTTGGGAGTTTGAATTACTGTAGCACTTCCCCCTTCTACCTAGCTAAATAAATGGTGTATTTGCAGGATTGTGAAACATAGCAAAAGTTGCCCCCAGAAGTTGCCTGGTCCATTTTTCTTGCCTTCCTTCGAAGCGGAATCAGTTACAATTTTGTTAGTCCTGCTGGAACTTTCTTGATGTTCTCCAGTGGTTCTGGAGCAATCTCTAAGAGAATTTTCTTTAAACATTAATTTCTGAAAAAACTTAAAGCTAAATACATTCTCTTCAGTACAGTATATTAATGAATGTGCTTATGTTTCTCGCTTTATAGTACCCAAACTTTAGTTATGCATAGCTTAAATGAGTACAGTTCTGCTTGAAT
Organism: Apteryx rowi; assembly: GCF_003343035.1. Classification (NCBI taxonomy): domain Eukaryota; kingdom Metazoa; phylum Chordata; class Aves; order Apterygiformes; family Apterygidae; genus Apteryx; species Apteryx rowi. The sequence continues at coordinate 420,640 of NW_020450690.1, forward strand.
TGAATAATGATGTACTTTCCTGTGTTTACAGATACGCTTACTCCCCCTCTTAGTGGGTTAACTTCTAATTCTGAGATAACGTGAACATTGTTATTGCTGTCTAAACAAAATGATGTGCTTTGCTCAGCAATCTAAAAGGGTAATATTCAGTGTTAAATCTTTTATATATGTGTTTTCACACTTTTTTTTTTAAGGTTGAAGATGAACTGAGTTCTCCAGTGGTTGTATTCAAGTTCTTCCAGGAATATGCAAATAGAGGTATATAATTTATTAAAGGGGGGGGAAAAAAGCCTCTGCATGCTTTGGAAACTATTAATTTCCAAAATTAATTTGATTAGGCAAATGTTATGTAGCACATGTTTCTTGTGTAACATGCCTTTAAAAAAGGTTGTAAATACAGGTCATAATCTAGTGATAGAATTCATATATATGATAACTTCATTTTTTAGCTAAGCTGCAGTGTTTTAAATTTTCATAGCAAGTCATTTTCTGCCTCCTTGAGTGGAGAGAGATTTGCATATGATTTAGCTCTTGGGAGAGGATGATGAAAGACCGCCATACGCAGCAAGCTGCGGTTGAGTCTACTGATGAGGGAAGATTTTTCTTTTTTCCCTTAGTTTTGTTCAGGGTTTCTGTTTCTTTTAATGTTTTAGTGGGTAAGTGCAAGAACTGTGTTTCTGTGCTTTATTGTTTACTGTTGCAATAGTTTTCAAAATAGGGGAGCACGACAGGAACGGCTCTGTAAAACCTGTCATGGTACAGCAGCCGCAGCGCACGCAGCTCTGGGCAGAACGTCCCTGTCCGGAGGCGCGGGCCCGGGAAGGCGACTTGGTCCCGTCAGTTATGGCAGAGGTGTGGTGCTGTTTGTCTCTGCCCGCTCGGAGCGCGGGGAAATACCCAGCTGCGATGAGGCAAAGGACCCCTAAGAAAATTTTGAAGTTTCATATTATGAGCGTGATTTTAATTGTCTTTGCATTTTTTGTGTGGGGCATGTGGGAGGGCTGTTTTGTTTTTAGTCTGATTAGTGGTTGCGCTTAAAAGGTAAGATTACTCATCTCGGTCCAGTGAAATAACTTGAGGGACTGCTTTGTATATTGATGCATTTATTGATAAAAGACCTCAAAGAACTTTACTAGGGAAAAATCATCCACCTAAATTAAAAGCATGTAAAATGTTTGACCATGGCCATGTATTTTGTGTATGTAATGGGCTTATAAATCCTAAAATTACTTATTAATTATATAATAAATTAAATTAGTTATGCCGTAACCCTTAAATAACCCTTAAATTGTATAATGGGCTTATAGTCATAAATTATTCTTGTTTATTTTAAAACAGCAATAATTAAAACTTAATAAAAATGTAGCTCAACACATCAAATTAATACTGCGGCTTGCTGTTACAGGATGTTTGTTTTGTGAAAACACTGTTTTCTGTGGGAATATTTGAACTTCAAAATCTTGAAGTATTTTATTAGTTGTTTTTAAAATTAATATATCCACTTTTTGTTTTACTCCTCATATGTGTCATGTTCATCATACCTTTAAAAAAAATCCCACTTTATTTTTGTTGAGGTCCAGTACGTAGTCTAGATGTTTTACATTGTCTAGGAAATTTAATTGTTTTATCTAAATTTTAGGTTGCCTTTTGTTTACTTAAATAAAAATCCACTTCTGTGATTCTTGTATCTTTGGATTCAGATCAAACCCTGCATGCTGCACAGGCCTCAACTATTCAGCACCCCATAATAAGCAATGAAAGACATGTTTACGACACTTTCAATCAGTGGGTAAGAATGGATGTTTTTCTCTTTAGGAAAAAAGAAGTGAGAGAGTTGAATGTTTCTAGGGGTTCATTGGTAATTATAAAGCTTTCAGTAAGCTAGCTTGGTAGTTATTTCTGATTCGTTATCCTTTGCAAAAACTAGTGCGCATTTTGGATAAAAAGAGGAATTTGTTCTGAAGCACAGTTGTTCTCACATTTGTGATTATTTTACAAGTAAAAATTAATTATGACTGAAATTATTACTGAATCTTAAACTTTTGATAATGGAAATCTGGGGGTAGAAGAGGCTTGTGGGTGTATTTGGAAACTTTAGAACTCTTTAATCAACTTGATATCCCATTGACAATGTCTGTGTATTCATGAAGAGACTTTCTTTTCCAGATCGTAACAGAATTGATTTTAGAAACGTGCACTTTCAGAGAACTGAGCGCATAACTGTTTTGGATTAATTGCTTCGTAATCGTGGCATATTGCATGTGATGATAGTGTTGAGGAAACTTCTGACTTGTAACACTCAGCTTACTTAAAATTGTGAAAACTTCAAGTACATGTCTAACTCTGCTTTATTACCAGCAAGCTAATGTACTCTTGCTGCAAGAAATAACTGTAGAATTTTGAGAAATTCAGAGAAAGCTGTTTAGCATGTGGTTCTCTTAAACTGTGGGAACAGTCTAACCTGAATCAGTGACTGCAGGAGGTTCGTGCTCTTTATGTTTCTTTAACTGCGCCAATCCCTTCAGCTAGGAGAGCAGCTGGCACAGCTGGTTCCTGCCAGTGGAGTCGACGTGGTGGAACTGGAAGATGAAGGCACCTGTGTGCGTTTCAGCCCATTAATGACTTCTGCAGGTAACATTCACTTAATTCAGCCATTTGTAAGAATGGAATTTGTTATAGAAAGTGTACTGCAATCTACTGATATAAAAGTGGATATTCTCAAGAAACTCTTTACTGTATTCTCCCATGGTGAGCATTTTTCTTATCTTGAATTTAAATTGTATTAAATAAAGCTATCTCAGCTCAGCATGCTGCCATGCCTTGGCAGCAGTTGCGTTAGAGGTAGCTCAGCTGTTCTGCCTGACATTGCCTCACTACATCTGCAGAGACAGACTTTTACTGATTATTTTTAAATTCATTAGGAAAAGCAAGGGGAGGAGCTCTCTGTTTTTGACAGCTATAAAAAGAAATACTGGGGATGAATCATCCTCGTTGTTCCTCCTCTCAGCTGCTTAACACAAGGAGAAGATACTTGACCTTTCTTACACGGATGTTTGGACACTGGAATGGAGCTGGTGTTCAGTTATAAGTAATTAACTAGAAATATTTACTAAAGCTCTAGGGGTTTTTTGTAACTACCGATGTGGGGGGGGAAAGGAAATCTGTTTTCTGGAAAGTGTCTTAAACTCGATGTTTAAGCTAGCACCATACACATACTTTGTGAGCATTCAGCGTATGCACAGGGCAGCCTGCTGGGGCTCAGCTGATGCGTGGTGTCTCCTTTTAGCAGTGATAACTCTTGGGTGGGGTGAACAGCTTAAGCTATCAAAATACCTCGATGCAGATGTGAGAGGATTCTGGTGTACATAGAAAATTAAACTTTAGAGTAATATTGTTTGGTGATGCTGTCAGTTCTTGAGCAGAATGGGGGCTAATTCATTATCTGTTTGGCTATGGGATGAGATTTTTCTGACGCTAGCTGTTGACATAACAGAAAAGGATGTAGTCCTTATTAGTATGTAACATAAGAAAATCCTTATTTTTACTAGCTTATTTTTCAGAAATCTTTAGCCATTTTGATGTATCAGTGGATAGCTTACTGAAGAAAAGAGTCTTATATGTAGATCAAGATAATTCAGTGCCACTTGTAAATTATATTAGGATTGACTTGTAAAGTGGTTTCTTTACAAACAAATGGGTGAATTAAATACAAGTAATCTGTCTGACCGTTCATGTCTGTCACCTACTAACACATCAGCTCTTCAGTTTTAGGAACTGAAATACAAGATGTTGATCAGCTAGTAGACTGCTTAAAAATGAAGATACCGGTATTAACAAGTACACTGCAACTGAGAGAGGAATTTGAGCAAGAAGTGAAAAGAACAGTAGGCCTGTTGTATATTGAAGATCTCAGCTGGCCAGGATTAGGGGTTGTAAGGTAAAGTGCATTAACAGAAAGGAATACAGGGTCTCTTGAGTAGTGATTTTGATGTATTGTTTGCTGGTTAATATCTCTCTTTGCACCCAGTTGAAGCTTTTGAGTGCTACTAAACAAGAAACCATTTTCTTTATAATAAAAAATAGAGTGAACTGTAAAAAATTGTTGCCCTAATTTTGCAAAAGCAGCTCTTCAATTCAAATACTGGAAGTAGCCTGTGGGTCTGTTAGATGGTATTGTAAAATGCAGGTGGATCCTACAGGGTATAGCCGAAGGTAGCACACATTTTTATCTTCAGTGGGATTCATTCATTTGCCAAGAAAGTCAAGTCTGTTTTGATCGCTTGAGATAGTCTGTTGGGAAGGCTTCTCTATATTCAAAACAACTGGTATATCATCAATATATTACCTAAAAATCTATTGTATTCAGTCAAATTTGCAGCAGGAACCCCCCCACACACACCCGAAATCTCTGCTTACAAATGCTGATAACCTTGTTAATCTAAGCTGTCATGTTGCTCTCAGTTTTTGGTTTCATAGAATACACTAGCTTTCAGAAGCATGCTAGGTGTACAGCTCTGCTTATATATTTTTGTATGTTCTGTAAAGTGAAATTACTGTCTTCTGGCTTTTGAAGATACAGCTATCACAGTGATGGGAAGAATGATGACAAACAAGAAAAAGAATTAGAAAAAATTAACACAGAACTTCTGAAAAAACTAAATGAACTGGAGTCGGATCTGTCTTTTTCTTTGGGTAACTATGCTATTTAATAAACTTACATTCAAGCTAAGAGTCATCTTAGTAGCTCTGTTATCTTACAACAGGTTATTTGTAAATAGATTGTTGTAATATAACGTAAAATTACACTGCTGTATAGTTACTCTAGAAACAACATTTGTAACTTTGTCTCCTCCTTGCCACTGTTTCAGTTGGAAAATTTAATGCAGGAGGTGCGCTCAGCAGCGTGAGCAAGCTGCGCTAGTTGCAGAAATACTTGTGAAAACTGAGGTATGATCAACTAGACCAAAAAGGGTTTCTTTGTCAGAAAGCAGAAAAGCTTCAGTGTTCCCCTTTGTAAAGGAGGAGGAAAGGAAGTATCTCCATCATATGAAAAAGGAAATTCAAAGTGCTTTTGGGCGCTGAGCGCTAATGAAGAGCAGCGAGTCTCGATGCTGTGCTGGGTGGAACACACCTAAAATGCACTAAAAATGTTAAAATATGTACCAGGCAGGAGAGAGGTCTAAGTTAGTGGTGTTTGTAGTGAAAAGCAAATCTCATTCAAAAGCTGCTGGCCGGTTCACTGCCCTCTGTGGTTAGATTAAAAGCTTCAGGTGACTTTCATGATTATTAGCAGCACTTTCACTGGTAAATAATGCCACAGTATAGCTGTAAAAAAAACGTATTAATTTTGGTTACTCATAACTCTGATCCTTTCTATTCAGCTTTCAAAAGTTGTTCAAGTGTCCTTGAATTGTGGAACCAAATAATTGGTAGATGCCAAAAATAATGTATCAAGCATTTTTAACACTGCTTTTTGTTCTGTAACTCCTTGTCTGTATACAATATCAGCTATTCTGGTTGATTAGATGTGGTTGGTTTTCTTTTCTCTCTTTGAAGACCCTCAGGACTGAGCTTTTATGGTTTGCATAATTTAGACATATGCTGATATTGCACTTAATTCCTGAAGTGTGTGTGTTGGGGGGGGCAGAAGGGTTTCTGCACATATGCATGCACATAAACACACACATGCGCATGCACGTGGTACCTGTTGTGAGAATGTACTTGATACATCACAAACACTTAATTCTCTTTTGTGCACAGGCCCAGAATTTGGAGGAGAGAAGAACTGCATTTATATTGGCATGGTAACTGAGGATTTGGATGTGTCTGAGTTAGTTGAAACTATTGCAGCAACAGGCAGAGAAATTGAAGAAAATTCACGAGTATGTATTAATAAATCACAGCATTTTAGCACTTTTTTCATGTGGGCTTAAGGATGCTCTTTTGCTCTTTGTACTTGCCAACAACAAACTGTATTACTGTGGAAATTATGATTTGTGTCCACACAATAAGAACTTTTGTTATAGGAGTATGATATTCTGAAGATATCCTGATTTATGTTCACACTCCTGTGTTCAGTAGTTCTTTCTAATGGCAAACTTCAGTTGTACTGAAATAAGCTCATTTTATTACTACAGTTGTCAAAAAAAAGTGGGAGGAGGTGTTGATTATCCGCTGGTGTTGTTTCTTATCGCTGCTGAATGCAGTGGGATTGTGACAGTTTCTATCAGCTGTAAGATAAGACCGTGCCCTAAAAGATGGGAAAATTTTTAAATCAGTAGCTTAGAAACTGGATGTACAAATTAGTCATTAAAGTAATAATGCTGATGTAATTCTTTTTTTTTTTTTTTTTNGTACAAGCATTTACCTGATTTATGGTTTGTTCTTTAATATCTGTAGCTTTTAATACCTGGTAGAATTCTTACGTGACCTGCGCTTCCCCACTGTTGCACAGTGCTGCAGCAGGACTGAATGGCTGGCTGCCCTTCGCACCCCCGGTGCTGGGCACCTCCTCACCTAAGCAACAAAGTGAATTTCAGAAATGCTTTGCATATTTCTGCCCATGGGAGTGTTCATTTCAGCAATGATTTTATTTATTTATTTATGGCAATGTTTTCTGGAGACTGTTTTCTACCCACTCTTGACTGCCTGTGCTGTTTTGAGGGTGAGACTTTGAAAGATGGATTGGCTGTTGGGTTGCTTCAGTTCTGTAACTGCTGTAGCTGAGAGATCAGGAGCTGAATTCTGGAATATGTGCCAGTCTCGAATCCTGAAGCTTCTCGGGAGGAAAAAGGTAGTGGAGGACCTCGGAAAGGCACAGTCCTTGGAATCCAGCTAGAATAAATCTGTAGTACTACAAGGACCTTACACATTTGATCCAAAAATTGAGAAGCAGAACTAACCTGTGAGAATGAGACTCTTTCATTTTTTAGATCAGTGATCTTTTGATACAAGAGGGAAGCTTTTAGAAAAGACTGCTCCAGAATCAGCAAGCCCTTAAGGATATATTAGTAAAGTACACTCAAAAGGCAGAAAATTTAGGACAGAAACATCCTTACTGCAAGAGGAAAACACAGTGGCCCTTCAGTGTCCACCAGCTGCAGCTCCGTTGCACGCACAGCTCCCCCCCGCCCATGACCAGGGTTACAGCTGGGGTGTTCGGCTTGCTGCAATGATCCTCTCTGCAAATTTAGTGATAGATCTGGAAGAGAGCAATCAGACCTCTAGAGAAACGGGAAAGTTTCTTGCCTGTCTTGCAAGAATTCCTGCCTTGCCTTGCTGCAGAGAAGAGGAGCCGCTTCCCCTTTGTCCCTCTTGATTTTAACAGACAGTGGCCCAAGTTTTTTGCTCTTTGGAGCAAGTGCCTGTTATCTAGGGCTTGCGCAATATTAAAGCCTCTGTAAATTGCACATACTGGCATTTGTCTTGCACATGACAAAATCGTGGCTTTGTTTTTTGATTTCTTGTTTTTCACCATTTATCCTCCCTGCAGGCTCTAAATAAGCTGCTTGTTCTTTGCAGTGTTGGAGGTCACTGATGCTTCCTGTGCCACAGGGGTCAGATTGGCAGGCAGGTATTAAGTTTGAGGAACCTAGTTGAGCCTGTAGCTAGACTGGCACATACCTGTTCAGACTTGCTTACAAGACTGTGAGGCTGGTTCAGTCCGAGGCACTTCTAGAAATCAAACTGTATCTGAGAAAGCTAAAAATTCTTCACTCAGTTTCAGTTTTAGCACATAAATGTGCCTCAGATGCACTAAGTAGTCTTTTGAAGAATTTGGGTTACAGGGTCATTTCCAAGTAAAAGAAAAATATGTGCCATCTCTGTTAAAAATTATGTTCTGTCCTCTGGGTATATTTTTTTTACAACTTAATTTAGAAAAATATCTGGCTACTGTGTTTAAATCTTCAAAACCTGAACTGAAAAGACAGTTTCAAATAATGTATGTGTCATTTCTGTTATTTATTAGCTTTTGGAAAACATGACTGAAGTTGTTAGAAAAGGGATACAGGAAGCACAACTTCAGCTTCAGAAAGCAAACGAAGAACGACTTCTGGAAGAGGTAAGGCTAGGTTAGGTAACTTGTAATAACTAACTTGTGACAACATAGGAGGCTTGTTGACCAGGCAGTGTTCAATTGTGTACTTCACAGGGGCTGTTACGACAAATTCCGGTAGTAGGCTCTGTGCTGAACTGGTTTTCTCCGTTCCAAGCCTCTCCAAAGGGAAGAACATTTAATTTAACAGCAGGTAGGACCAAGTGCATCTGCAGCCATATTACACTGTCATTCTAAATGTTTCTAATTTTATACTAAAATTGCAACAGACTTGCTTGTGCTGATCTGTACATGAGTGACATAATCCACCCTCAGGATGTAAAAGAACAGCCTCTGCACCACTTCTCTAACACCCAGTGAGAAAATCTTCTAACTTCGCTTGCCTAGTTTACATTTTGTTCTTGCATGCTGAATCATTAAGAGAGGAATCATTATATGACTTTTGGGTACATACTCTGCAGAAGTGTACATTCTTTGGGATTTATGCTACATTTATAAATACATAAGCTTGCAGGATAAGAAATATTCAGTCTTAGAATATTCCTTCCATGTATGTGCATGTGCGTCTGCTTGAGAGTGCTTGCAAAGTGTCACTCAGATGTTTTGCTGTGCTACTTAAATGTGATTTCTCCACCTGAAATCCTGAATTCGGATATCATCTAACTATTGCCGTATTGATAAAGTACCAATTTGCATGCTGAAATAATGAAGAGTCTCAAAAAAAGGACAGGCTAAAACGAAATGAGGCCTTGTATGAACATGGCTTTGTGGGAGACAGTAATGAATGGAATTTTTTAGTGTAAAAGATAAAATATTTATTCTATTTGGATACATCTGTAATTGATGTCTGTGTTGATGTGAAAAGATCTATCTATAGCTCCTCCTTGAGGTACCAGCCCAATGCGCTCTGGAATCATAAACTTTCACTGTATTAAAAAAAAAAAAAAAAAAAAAAAAAAAAAAAGAGGCATTTTAGTTTTTATCTTTGTAGAATACTGTTTTGCTTTAAAAAAAAAAAAAGCAGAGTCTTAAGAGCAATCTTGAACTCAGAAAAATGTCTGTCAGATCTAGCACAGTAGTGTGTGTGTATGTAAAAACAGCCTTTCTTCCTAGCTTTCTGTTGCATTTGGGATCCTCCTCCCTTTTGGATTTTTTGATTCATTGACTGAGAGGCTCCTGTGGCAGAAAACAGCAAGGCTTCCTTGGGGCTCTCTTACCCCACTTGGAGCTAGCCTCAGAGTAGCTGCGTAGCTTGCAGCGGGCATGTGTCAAGTCTCTAGTGGAGGAGGGGAAGGAGGAATATTGGATTATAGCAGCGCTGTGAAGCGAGCGTCAGGGGGACTTTGTTCATTTTTCTTGTAGTCTCAATATCCGTGTCCCTGAGTGCTCAGAAACCTCCTACCCTAGAGTGGCACTTTCAGCTCAAAGTTGGCACATGCAGTTTCAGAATTACGTACCTTTTAAATACAGATTAAAAGAAACCTTACTAGTTGATGTTATATTCAATTTACTACTTCTACACTATTTTTTTTCCCCCACAGGCTCTCTAGAATCCACAGAATCTACATATGTCTCCAAAGCCCAAGGAACAGGCACTACGCCACCACCCACGCCTACATCTAGCCTTGCAAAGCAAAGGCTTCCTGGTAAGTGTCTGCTCCTTAGTTTCACTTTTAAAAATTGCTAAAACATTCTGCCCCAGGTACAAATGCAAGTTGTGCGATACAGTAAGACCAGCATGGTCTTCCATGTTTCATAATATTTGGAACTAGAATACTCAGTTTTAAGTGACTTTAAGTCCTCCTTAAAAACCTTAATTTAAATTTGGCATGGAACACCCCAATCTGTTTTCCCAATAATTCTTTCTGGGACTATGTGGCCTAGAATCTTCCTCATGAATATTATATGAGAATGAATATTATGTGGATCATGAATATTAAAATACAAGATTATTGATTTCTAGAAATTAGCAGGTAAATCATGCATATGCATGTATTTGAGCAACTGCATTTCTGTTGCTAGCTAGAATTTTGTAGACAAAGTCATTCTAGGGTGAAAAGCTATTAAATATATGGCATTTTCTTTGTAGTGATATTAGTAATGAATACAGATCTGACTGGCAGGGAAGCTATATTGTTTTAACTTACCACTTACTTCTGGCTGGCTTTCTGCCTGGGATTATTGGTTTCCCACTAGAAATCTTTCCTGAGGGACAATGATCCTGTTGTGACTTTTTTTTTACTGTAAAATGATTTCACTGTGCATGCAGACAATGAGTTTTTCATCTGAAACTTAACTTTTTGTTTACACATGATAAAATAGCAGGGGCTATTGACTTGCATATGTATCTGTAACTGTGAGCAGGTATTTATGTTTAGGGTGCAAGTTATCACCCAAATAAAATCTATTTCTTTGCAGTTGTAAACTTTGGATGTGTTCTGCAAAATGTAACTAACTTGTACACTTTGCCTTTGCTGCCTTGTCTAGTACTGTATTCTTCAATTGTATCCTCAAATGTATTCTTTTTACAGGTCAAAAAATTTTTAAAAGATCTTTAAGAAGTTCTGATGCATTTAGTGAGACTAGCTCAGTCAGTCACTGTGACGACCTGGAGAAGACGGATCAGAGACCCCCTACTCTCTCTCCTGGCCAAGAACAAGGGCAGCTGGAGACAGAAAAAACGGAGCAGCAGCAGGAGGTGGCACAGGCCACAACTACAGAAACTGACACCGTGCAGAGTGACAGATCACCAAATGACAGCACTAAGGCAGAGGAACAAGGAAGTCAAAGATAAAATCCACACTCTGGCTTTAAGACTTTGTAAGGAAATCGCATGCCCTGGGAGGCAGGGTATTAATGATGCATTTAAAATGTGAACAGTGCCACACACTAGTACAGTAACAACTACTGTAACTTATTAACTGGGATTTTGCACAACTATAAAAATTTCTCCCCCAATGGGACAGAGATTTGTCTTACTATACACTTGTTACAGTTGCTTTAATCCTGTATATGTCAGTATCACCAAAGTAATAGTGAGATTCATTAACTAACTGCGTGTAAACATTTGTCAAAAAATTGGCAGTTAACTCCTGTATGATTCTGAGCATGATAATAGTTGCTAACAAATTGATCAGCCATACACAAGATTAAGCATACAATTGCACCCAATAATTGTAAAATGATCTTATTTTATGTGAATATATTTAAAAAAAAACCTGTCAATTATTCACCTTTTATATTTAAAATTCAGTTTAGCCTCTACTGCAAAAATCTTAAGTCATACTAGCTCTATTTTGCTTCTTTTTTTTACCCTTATAAAGAATATTGCCAAACAGTTGTGGTGCAGTGAGTATTAAGGATGGACACCTGTGTATATATGAGTCACTGGATAGTACTTTTTCATCAACCATTTTTTTTCCTTTCTGTTGTATGAATTGACCCATTCAGCAAAGGTCCCAGATACAGCAGGGACTACGTTACTGAGTTATAAGCCTTTTAGAAAGCAATAGTGCCTCTGCATGCCTAAATGGCTTCTTGCTTCTACCACTGAAAGGAATCAATCATCATCAATACACCATTACTTTTCCCTTGCACGCCATTTATCAACCAAATCTTGTCAAACACATTTATATAGTGTAACTGGAGTTTTTTTCTGTTGTGTATTTTTAAAGATACTTGTTAGTAAAGCTTGGAAAACCAATACATTTGTGATGGTTCAGCACTTATTTTTGAACAATAGTAACTTACCGATGGTAGGACTTGTACAGATTCAAAGACATTATATAGGTTAGTCACACTACAGCACAAGTTCATATCATCTCTAGGACTGTTTAATGCACAAGAAAGATAATCTTTGACTAAATCAAAAACTAAAGTGTAGAAGTCTCTCTTTGTTCCTCACTGAATTATTGTCATCTTAGTCACTTTGCTGCAAGTTTTTGGAGCTTGCAATAGTTTCTTCTGGTAAGGAAATCTGATTTTCCTAAAATCAGATGCATTGGAGAAAGCAAGCTTGCTTTTCCTAAGTCCCATCCCTTGCAGAACTGAAAACAAGTACAGTAACCTGCTTTGTTGTTGTTTTTTTTTAATCCCCCCCAAATATGTAAATCAACACCATGATAGCTGTAGTGGTAGCAGGACTGACTTTGATGATTGGAAAGACTTTTTTTTTTTTTTTGGTACTGTTACCTGACTTGACTTTCAGCTTCTAGATTCTGTGGGGCTGGGAAGGTATAAACAAGCTTAATTTTGCTATTGGGGTAATTTATGTTAATCAGAGTGCAATTTTTCTAAGTGCAAAAACAATGAAGTTGACTGGTCTTCCTTATCGGTTTCTTTTGGTGCAATGAAGTATGTTAATATGAGTAATCTGTTGGGGATAAAGTTATCACCATAAGGATTAATTTTTAATGTTTTTATATTTGGAATTGTTAAACCAGTAGTTTTGTTGGAATGAGCTTCATTCTTTAGATACTACCTAAATGTTTCAATAAAGATTCTTCAAATTATTACTCTTGATTTAAATTACTATTGAAGAAAGTTTCACTAAATGTCAGTAAGCACTAAGCATAGGCAACTTTTTTTTGCTCTGTGTAGAAAAGTGTTTTCTAAATGGAAAAAAATTTACCATAATGACTTTAACCGTCTCAGTTTCTCACCCCTGCTACCTCTTGATCTATGCTAATCAAATTACAGTATTAGAGCAACAGAAACACAACTAAACAGCTACAATGAAGAAGGCATGTTACGATACAAAGCTCTACCTGTAGCAAAGATGGGGTTTTAAACAGTCGCAGTTGGGTATTCCCTGAGAATCAAGGTGATGCTACTGACCAGCATGGACAAATACAAATATAAAGCACAGGGATGGAGAGAGACTTACTTCTCCCATATCTTACACCCTTTCAGTTGTTTAAAACAATTTTGAAAACTGGACTATTAGAAGAACTATGTTAAGTTAGACAAATTATTACCCAGTCATGAAGAATGACTTACAGCTCCTGAAGGTCTTGGCCCTGGTTTGACTGACACTAGGCCTATAAGAAGAATGAGAAGGAAACATACTTTTTCTTTTTTTTCTTCCCCTCTCCAAAAAGGAGATTTTTCAGAGATTACCTATTACTTAAGAATTCTATTGCTTAGTAAAACTGTGACAGACAGTCCAGTTTCCAAGCTTTTTTACCATGCCTGGATACATCAATTGATGTTAGCCTGGTCAGGATAGCTGCAGGTTTAATATAATTCATTAAGGCTGACCCTACATCACCAATCATCTGGATTTTGAAAGACAGAAATGTCTTGAGTTATTCCCCAAAATCAGCTTAGGTTTTGAAAGAAAAAATGGTTTAAAAGAGCAGAAGTTAGTTAACTACCAGGCTCAATTTCAAAATATTTCAAGATCTGGGGAGACCTTGCTAGCACCAAAGTAAAACAGGGAGACCTCACACAGGATCATGTGAAACCAACAGAAAAATCCTTACATCAAACTAGTAATAATTCAGACATGTAAGCAGTGCAGAAAAAGCCAAAAATTCTACTGCCAAAATAATTTTATTTTGAAAAGCCATATTTTTACCAGAAATATGCTTTTTTTTTTTTTTTTTTTTTTGCACAACAACTTGCTCTTCTTCTGGCAAGGCTACACTTCCCTAAAACAGTTGGTGTTGCTCTCCAGGTTAGATCTTGTCATTACAAACCTGTTCCCACAACCCTTCTTCATTTTTTTTGTAGATGCGAGGTTTCCTATCAGGAAATAAGGAATGAGATGGAAATGGGTGTTCTTTTAAAAATGTTAATGTAGATCTAATGTGGGAAACAAAGTGGGGTGGCTCAGCCAGTGGCGATGTGGAAAGGTTCTGAAAAACAAGATAGTAGCAAGAGCTGTTTAAGATTCAGAATATGAAGTTCTCAGTTATTCTGGCTTTTAATAAGATTATTTTCCACCCTTCCCAGCAGTACCCTAAAAAAAGTTTTGACAGACCATATCCATCTCTGCACTCAATTAGGATTAAAAAAAAAAAAAAAAGTTTCAATTACCTGTAAGATCTGTTTATCATCTTGTTCCAACCAGAAGTCCACATGTGGGAAAGGCCTCCAAAAATAAGGTCCAATATGTAGCTGTTCCATCTTTGCATCATAAATGTTAGTCAGCTGTAGTGACACAGAACAGATTGCAGGGAACCTCACTATTAGACAACTCTTTATATAGAAGAGAGCACAAATCTACTTGATCTGAAAGCCCTGAGCTGCAGCTTCTGTCCAAGACCTACTCAGTGCCAGCTCAGCCAAGACTTCATTCCTACTCCATCACGATTAGCCAATTATTCTGACAAAATAGTAGTATTGGATTTATAGGATTCAAGACATTAAACTTCCCCCTCAACTGTAACAAGAAGCCCAGAATTGGAAGATACCGCTGAGCTTACGCCCATGACCTGAATCTCTTTACATAAGTTATCCTACTGAAGTCGTAACAGCTTGTGCAAGAGCTCTGCGCTTCTAAGACAAGGGTTAGTCTCATAGTTGAAAGCTCAGAAGTGGTTTGATCTCCATCGCTATCCTTTGCTTCTACTCCACTGTCTTTCTCATCTCTTTTGTTACTGACAGAACAGTACCAAAGTATTCTTCTCAAACTTGACAGCTCATTGCCCCTAACTGGTCGGTCTTTCCACCAAAAATACATTTTGTTTTGTTTTTTTTACTCACTGCTGCTCCCGTTAAGATGTGGGCTGAACGCAAATCCTCATCTGGCCCTTTCTCTGGGAAGGTTGCAGGGAAAATCTCTGCTGTTTTAACATTCACAGCTGGCAGAAAATAAGAACAGTTTAAATACAGAAACGATTAACTCTTCCAAATCACTTGTTTAAAAAGCCATGACCCCAACACTACTATGTTTCAGGTAAGCAGAAGCAATATGTTAAGTTTTAGAACATATCAAATACAGTTCTTGTATTTTTCAGTACCCCAGACCTCTTAGCCTATGATAGCATATTTCTGCTTATTTTCAGTGTTGTTTTGACAGTACGCCAATACTCTGGATGAAGACTTTCAGGGATACTAAAAGTAATTAGAAAAGAAACAAAAAAAGTAAACAGTGAAAAGAAGGTTGAATTCTAACCAAAGGTTAGTGCAGAAACTTGACATTGGTCAAAATCATAAGGCCAGTTAAATGGGAAAAAAAAAAGTTTGCAGTTGTACACAAATACTTGCATGTGTGTGTGTCAGTCTGTGGTACCAAAAAAACCCCCCAAAAAACTTTAGTCCATTTCCATGTACATCTCAAAAAGCACTCCTTAAGTTTTAGGAAAGGCTTTACTAGTCATGAAAGCAGCCTATTTACGATCAGAATTTGAAAAGCAATCCAATTACAAAACATAACTGAATTGAATTTAACTCACCTATTCCATAAATGATTGGAAAGTGAACATCCTTTTCCTCTCTGTCATTTAGTTCTGTTGAAAGAAAGAAAGAAAGAAAGAAAGAAAGAAAGAAAGAAAGAAAGAGTAGTACCACATCAAACCAACCCATACGATTTTGGATTTTTTTTCTGAGAGGCATTCATTTTGTTGTACGTAATAAAGAAAAACATACATGAGGTTGAATTAAAAAAAAAAAAAAAAATACAAAAACCAGGAAGCCTGAGGAAAATCTTGTGTAGGCTGAAAATGAAAAGCATTTTAAGTTTTCACTCTGAGCCTACAGGTCATGAAGATAAAAATCAAATCATATACAAAAGTATTGGTTCCATCTCAACATAGTGAAATATGCTAAAGGTATGAAGTAGCTCCTATTTTCTCAACATTTAGCCACACCAAAAAATGAGGTCATGCAAGTGCTATTACTCAGCAAAATCATCCATCTCCTAAATGAGATATGGAAAAAGAAGGGATAGGTCAGAATCAACACGCTTGGGACTTGGAGTAGGACTCTTTATCTAATAACATCAGGGACAACTCTGGTCATGCTTTATAAGGAGGCAATTTAGGGGGGGGGGAACCCCACAGAATGCAAAACTTCTATGATGCCATGTTTCAAAGATGCAAGCTACCAACTGTGTCAAAATGCAAAGATGGTGGAAATACCGTGACCTGAATGCAATATAAGGAAGTTATTTCTGCCTCTATGCAGCTTCACATACTACAAACTCATTCAAAACTGCAGGGAGGAAGGTCTAACATCAAGAGTCAGCATGTTCCTTTCTCAGTTGCCTCTCAAGATATTCATAGACATACAGTCTCTTTCCACAGGAAAGAGGAGGTGAAATAACCCGGTAATGATCACAGGTAGTCCTACTATCAACTGAATTCCAGAGCACTTGGTAAGGAGAGATTCCCCACATTGCCACTGCGTTGCCTATTTGACATCACCGCACACTCCCAGCAAAAACAAATTAAAACTGACAAATCATTATAGAGGAATTGTACCGCTCTTCCTCACAGAACAGGTAAAGCTGTGCCTGGAAAGAGCCTTGCACTTTGATTTCAATGGCTAAAGATACTTTGAAAACCAAGGAAACGTTTTCTTACCTGTTACGCAGAAAGTCACTAAATGAACATCATCAGGTTGGAGATCAAATGCTCCTACAGCAACAACGATAGCAGCAATGTATAAAACTGACTGGTGGCAAAGCAGGTGCTGTATATAGATGAGGGGGCATTATCAGGGCTGCGCACTGCAGCACAGATGGGCAGAGAGTACCTAATGCACTGTTCCTAGAACAGGCAACAGAGCAAAGAGTATTTTGCAGACGCGTTTCAAACTCACTTTTATAAAATAAAGCCACAGCTACTACACATAGCAGTAATTTACAAAGAGTAGCCATTTGTAATGGCAAAAGCATGCTAAAAATACAGTGTTGTGCCACTTATTTCTTTTACCGATGCTGGTTTAAAGTAGCTCTGGCATCACATGAACTCTCCATTAGTTCGCTATATATCTAACAGCTTCTATTTAAAAGTATTTTCATAAATTGTTAAATATATAGTGAGCAAACCCTGTCTTTCATTAAATGTATTTTAATTCTCCTTCTCACCATCCCACACACCAGAACAAAAATCCTCTTTTTCTTCCAATAGGAATAGATTGTTCTTTTAAATTTTAAACTTTGTGCATGAAAATTGGAAAGTTGAAAAAAATCTTATTAATCAAAATATTTTATCCTGAAGAAAACTCTCACACAACATACAACACACACAAACAGGAATTACTAGATGAGAGGACAACAAGGATGCATCTCAGGACCTCTGCCGGTTCCCTTTTCCTTCCCCCCCCAAACCTTTGTTTATCATCCTTTGCCACCTCTCTCCAATACTGACATGTACCCCTGCCCCTTCCCAATTCCAGCGGCGGCCAAGGCCTCTCCACACTTGGAAAGTGTTTAGAGCAAGTCAGAGCACTTAAAGTGACTAAGCTAATACCTTACATTTCCAATTTGTTTGTAAAGCTCCACAGTCACTTCTCTAGAACACAGATTCCACACAGACATCTTTCATCAGACAATTTCAAACAGTAATTAAATTCCACCACAGACAGTAAGAGATGAAACGAATACTAACTAATGAAGTCACCCACACGGATAGATTTAGATAATGGCAAACAAAACACTCAACCAGAATCACACAGTATCTCAGCAGCGGAGCCAGGAATCAAGCCCAGCTGACTGCACTCCAATTCTACACTCTAAAACATAAGTCACAAACAAATTACCAAGTTAATACCCTTCATCCCACACACTTGGCCTCAGAAGTCCAACCCCTCTCCACACCAAGTTCTCAGGGAGAGAAAGCATCCTCCAAAATGCATCCAGATTTCTTTCCATTAAGTGACAGGAGGTTCAGTTTACAACCAAACTTTACCCAAATCCAGTCAGAACTATTTTTTGGACATGAGAGTGGAAAAAACGTGAACTTACTAAGAAGCTGATTAGTAAGTTTTTGTGATAACTGCCTATCATCATTGAAACCTCCAACTAGGTGCACTTCCAGCCTAACAGAGATGGAATAACAGGAAACAGCAGTTAAAAAGACATCCCAAAGTAAATAGCTCTACAAAATAATCCCCAGCCCAAACTGCAAAGCAATCATTCAAGAAGCTTCATTTGTTACAGTCACATGCACCATGTTGATTTGTATTACATTGCAAATTATGGTCAGTAATTCTGTACCGAATACTCTAGGAATCATCCAGGAAACAGCACAAATTAAGAACTTTAAGAGGCATTACACACATGCAATTCAATCTAACCCAGTGGTACCTCCAATGGTCAGCATCTCAGCTTTGGACATGAATTTAGTAATCATCTTTCATTTCCCAGCAAAGGGTTAGTTAAGTGTGAAGCAGCTTGCTCCAGCGGCTTCCTCACAACTATCTTGGACCACAAGGTTCTTCTCCGAGAAGTGTCTGTGTAAAGACAGTCCATTTGTGATCCTTTTGGCCAAACTTCTAGAAAAATGACTATGGACCACACCAGTTTGGGGGGGGGGGGGGGCAGGTCTCAAACAAGAAAAAAAGCGAGAGTGAGCATATACCACCTGACAACTGGGCCATAGTTCAGCATTTCAAAACTGGGCAATCCAAAGCATGAGCTTTTAGAGACTGTATCATCCAATTTCATTGAGTTTTTGTTCTTATCAAAGTACAGATGCAAAGATTCCTGAACATCCAGGAGGAATCTTGTTAACTAGATTCTGTTTTAGGGAATTTTGCTTGTTTTTTCAAATGCAGGAGCTAGAAAAATCCCAGATGGATTCTCAGATCCCAAAAGGGGTTTACAAGACCAACAGTCTGGGAGGAAAAATAAAACACAAAACCGAAAGTATCTGTTTGGAAAGTTAGGCACATCTGAAATAAAAGTCACTGAGAAACAGTAAACATGAAACCTAACAATGGCATTTTTACAGAGACACTATTCTGAGTAGAACCATACTTTAAGCCACTGCTAAAAAATACCCTCAAAACAATCATCAAGGAAATAATTTTTATTTCACATATGGCCCCTGATCAAGAGATATTTCCTGCACAATTACCCTGTCTGAGCCCCATATGATCATATTCAGAATTCCCCATCTTACAAACTGCAGTTACTGTTGTGAAAAACTGTACACAAGAAATAAGAGAGCAGAGCTGACCTTCCGTATTCTGTGGTGTTAGAGAAAGATTTTACTGAACTCATGATGAGCGACACCTCAGCTTCTGTGTCTGATCCATCGCAGTGCGTCAAGCAGGTAGCTCCGCTACCTGAGGAAGGCATGAGAAGACAGTTACTTAACTACATAGTTGGAGGCTATTACACTACCATCATTTAACACAACATCAGCTTATGACAGAACTAGATCTGCCACCTTTCCACTTCCCCTGCTAAGGACAGTAGCCTCCAGCAGAAGGGTTGGGCTGACTGAAGGCTGCAGTAACTTCCTTATGTGCCCCATTACAAAATCAGTACAACTCAGGAATCAGATCGAGTTATGTGGAGGGGTACAAATAATCTCCTACTCAGGATCAGGCAACATCTCCAACATCAGAAATTCAGGAATGCAGTGAGGGTCCTCCCACAAACTGAACCTCTGTTATTACCAAACCTTGCAGGTAGTGCTGGAGATCCAGGATAGCTCCCAACCTAGTGGGACTTCAGCTGTTTCAAAGAAGCACACAAACCCTGTCCAAACAGCTGAATATCACCTCCTGTATATGCAGATGGCCTGGACCTAATACTGCCACTACCCACTGGTCACTAGAGGAGATCAAATTTGCGATCTGCTGATTTGGCAAACAGAATACGGAGCTTCTGACACTGAATAAACCAGACTTCTGAACAAGTCAATTAATACATCACAGAGCTTTTTGAGATTCAAATTTATATAAACATAACCACAGTTTATTTTATTAATGCAGCATAAACCAATACTGATCCTAGATTCATCACTTCAAATGTACAGGTTTTGTTCTGAACATCATTTAAGGTACCTGTGTGTCGGAGCACAACCAAATGGCAGGTAGTTGCATCATCTGAGCCAAGAATGGAAACAGAACCTATTTTAAAGGACGGAAACATAGTAAGAACTTTGCTCTCATATGCACTGCCTCAGCAGGGAGGAAAAAAAAAAAATCTTTACCTTCCTACATACCATCTTTAGGGGTAGTCACAGCAAATTCTCTCTGCTGGATATATAGGAGACCTCTGGGTTCCACAATTTGAGCAGGCTGACTTCTAAGAAGTTTTGCTTTTTCCTAAAGATAAATGATAATAGAGACTACAGTGGATGATTTTGCAGGATCCATTACTTGAGAGAAACATCACCTCTGAAAAGCAAAGGGATCCAAGTCAGAGAAAAACAAGTCACATTTCGTATTTCGGCGTGTTCTGAATTTTGAGAATTTTTCACTTTCCTGACACTTTAAATCCCATCACTGCAGCCAAAAAGGAAAACAACAAATAAACACCCAAAGAACAAAAAAACCACCTTTCCCTGCCTTATAGATGATAAAACAGAGGTACAAAAAGGATAACATGACTTGCTCAAGATTACACTAGACAATTAATACCAGAGTTGATCTTAGATGCTTAATCATGACAGGAAACAGGTTTCTTCTTCTTTGAATCTTTTGAAATATAAAAGTTTCAGTCTCCTACTGCCACAGTCCAGCACGTTTATTTAGGACTTATCAAAAGGTGGCTCTTTCTTAGCATGCACAGCATGCACGGCACACCCAGCTCGCTCAGCTCTGGCTAGCCGCAGCGCTCTGCGCTGAACTGATGAGCAGCTAGCGAATTTCCACCCTGGGGCTTAAAAAAAAAAATGGGGGGGGGGGGACATTGCACACAGTTTTATCAAATTTTCTGCAGGAATTTCGGTTCTATAAACAGGCGTTCTCGTACGACAAACACCTTCCCGGCCCCAGCAGCTCCCGGCTCGCAGTCCGCGTCGGGAACGCGGCACCGACACGCCGATCGGGGCCGGACGCCCTCCCGAAGCTCCCTCTTTCACCGCCCGCCTGCCCGCCCGCCGGCTCTCCTCGTTCTCCGTCAGCCCGGGCCCGCCTGCGGCACAGAGCGGCGGCGCCGCGCCGGGCCCCGCCGCCTCC
>NW_020450690.1:442141-457657 GCF_003343035.1 Apteryx rowi
AGCGGCTGCCGCCCCAGCGCCGGGCCGCACAGGGCCGCGCCCGTGACGTAAGCGGCTCCTCCGAACGTTACATAAATCCCCCTTCCCGCGCCTCAGCGGCTGGTGCGAGAAGCCGGTTTGGAACCGACCCTGCGCAACGTCCCTGCAGTATCACGCCCCAAAACTCACTTTCGCAGTCTGACAGAAAAACACGTCAGCTTTGAGAAGCTGGGCTACGCGCAGAAAGGTGCTTAGTATCAGGAAGAGATCTGTTTTCAAAGATGTGGGATTTGCACTGTTTGCGTCAGTCCATATTGGCTCTGAATAAAAATAAATACTGTCTTGAAAGCCTGCAGATTCAGACTCTAAAGAAGGGCAGATGAATGGAGCTGCACAGCTATTAGATTTGTACCCCAAAAGCATGAAATTTTCAACTAAATGTTATACAGATAACATTTATTTTTTCCATCATTTATATTCTTTCTCAAATCTAAGAGCCAGCAGTCACGAAAAAAGATAAAACACCTATGCAAGGAAACTCTTCCCTGACACATGAACGCCACAGTGACACCATCTCTTCCTTTCTACAAGGGAAGATTTTTTCCTCTCTTTTCAGCATTCACGTATGAGCTTTAAAGTCTGAAAATAAACATACGTCTCTTAGAGTGCTTTTTAGGCATCTCAGAGAAAACTATCTACAAATCATACATTCAGCTACTCTGTCATTTTCCACACTTCCAGCAATCAACAGTTTGGAAAAGCTGTGTGTCAGCTACATATTTAAGCAGTGATAAATGCTTGTCATCTGAATACACTTTCCACTATCAGATGGCTTTACCAAACACTATTCTACAGATAGGAAAAGCTTAAAAGATGTGTGCAAAAAGAATCACCATCAAACTGAATTCATGGCTTCCCTATCGCAGTCTCATACCATTCCTTTGAAACTAACTCAGAAACGCAGCCATCAGAGAACAGTTTAAATACTAACAACGGAATCCTGGTCCCACACAAATCAATAGGAAGAAAGACCAGAATTTCATCCCGATATACAAAACTTTGTAGAGAAACATTAGTAAACAAAAGCTTTTAAAGTCAAGAAAATAACCTATTAAAAACCCTTGAAGTCATAAAAACCATTTCAATGTGAAATTTGTAAAATACCACCCTATTTATTCACTAGTCTTTTCTAGCAACACGTGAATTTATCATAACGTATCAGTAGAAATCTGATTAAGAAACAGTTTTCCTTAAATGTAGTTACTTAAACATTTGCCAGTTCAGAAAGTTGAGCTAAAGTCTCTTTGCAGAGCAGAAGATTGCACATGATTTCAACCCTTTCACTTCTGTTTCTCCAGGTCAGTGTGGGTATTGCACATAACAGTCCAGAGGGGAGCCTATGGGGCTCACTGGGCTTCGGGTATTTGACTCATAAGAATTTGGAGCAATTCCAACCATGCCATCATTCTGAGGGGTTTCTCCTTTCAAAAAGTCATCATCTTCATCTTCAGAAGTACCCTGCATAAATTTAAAAGAATCAGTAAGAGCAGAGAGATAACTCCAGTCCCTTAAGAGCTTTCTGCTTTGGTCTCAGTTAAGATGTCACAGAAATAATGAATGCTGAGACCCAGAAAGATATTTTTTAAATAAATTCTGAAGTCATTCAATGTTACAGTAATAAAATCTGCTAATCAAACAACTACAACAAAGATTATAAACTTCCCAGGTAACAAAAGACATCGACAAAGCTACAACACCATTAAGTATTTTTACATGTTACCACAGGAAGCCAGGAAAAAAAAAACAGTTCCAAGGACTTGAACAAAAAGCTGACAGAGGATTGACACTCTGCATGAGAAAGTAAACAGAGTACACAGAGGCAGCAGAAGGAAATAATTCAAAACTTCAGCTGTGTTAGAGTTGTCATAACTAGTCCAAATGGTGGGAGGATTAGATACACTTTCATTATGAAATACAGGTACTGCAAAGTGGATTTCCCAGGTATAATAATGAGGATTTTTTGAGGAAAAATGCAAAATCAGTGTCTCATAGTACTTCATTTAGAGATTAACCCCTGAGGTTGACACCTCAACTCATCAGCCTACATCACAGCACCTCAATGAAAACAACCCTTAAAGCTTCCTGACCAGTTTCAGCCACAGTTTCCCACAAAGGTTAACTATGCTCGCACTCATTAAAAAAAATTAATCCTGCAATAGAAGCAGCTGAAAGAGATTTGGCAAAAGTGGAACTAAATTTTGATCGAAAAAGATTACCCTTTTAATGGGTTTTTTCAGATTCTCAAGATCTTCAGCACTCAGTTCTTCCCAAAACTGATAAAAAGGTTCAATGGTCTTCTTTGATCTGAAACAGGAATTAAAGCATAGTATGAGTTAATGCATTTAGTAAGAGTCGCAAGTAACTACCATATACATTTTGTTTTGGTAATACAATATAAAATACTTGCATTTTCATAGCCTTCTATAGGATTTGATAAACTTTTCAATTAATCCCTATAACGTGTTTGTGAAGAAATAATTCCATTTTGCTGGCAGAAAGACTGACAGGTAGAAATTAAAACTTTTTGCTTGAAGAGTTCAGATATAATCAGGAACAAAACCTAGATCTCCTAATTCCTGGTTGGGTATTTTTAACCAGCTAGACTATGCATAAGTTTATTCCAAATTTATAGAAGATAATTTTATATGCCTCTTTTAAGTATTTCTGCTTCTTCTAAGGAAGGTCTCCATTCTGTGGAGACATTTTTTTTTTTAAGACATAAAATAACAGAATGTGGCTCTCTAACATTAAAGTAAAAAGCAATTAAAGCACCAAAGTGCTAGATAGACAATTTGAAAAGCTGCAAATAAACCACTATTCATTAAGAAAGCAAGCTACTTTAAATAAGTTGAAGTCTCCGATCATAAAGCACTATACTCAAGGTACAGGAAACCACCACGACAATCCCATCAAAATACATTCTAGGCTAACATTACGATATTTTAAGGACTTTTTAAAACAAGGGAAGTCAAAAGAAAAATCACCAAACATAACATATTAATTAGACCTTAACGGGAAATTGGGTCTTGTTCTTTCTTCCATATATATGTATCATAATGGGGTTAAATTTCAATTCAAATCTCTGACAATCTCTGGCTAAAATATGCAATGCGAAAGGTACTAAAGATAGGGAAGAAACTGTATTATAGAAACACTGAAAGTTTCTTATGATTTTTAGTTCATTATCTTCTACAAGGCAGAAATGAGTTGATTATTTTTAAACTATACCTTTTGAGCATATATGGATCAAAGGGGAAGAAACTGTCAAGTGGGTTAGTGCAAGTCTGCACAAAGTCACCCCCGGTACCGCTCCGAACAACTGGTATAAACTGCCTATTGTTCCTCTCAATAATTGTGTAGCAGAACACCAGCTGGTATTTCCTTTCAAAAAAGTAATAAAAATTAAGAAAAGATAAGCATTCCTAGAACACAGAAAGCAAGGATTTCAGATGTCATTAAAATACAGTGGTATATTTAACAAACATCACTTCTATCTACTGTTTTGCAACTGTTATTAGGGGTTCACAGAACAAGACAAGTGTATTTAAAGTCTATTCTCTTCTTCAGCACTTCAGAAAACCTCACTCTAAGGAGCATTAGCACATCATACATTACCAACTTTAGCACCAATATAAACAGTTTTATAATACCGCAATATTTCATTGTATCTGAACCAGAAATAAACTTATCCTGCCTAGAATATGACCAATATCATAAGACTACCCTTGGGCTAATACTTGATACTATACCTAGCAGTTATGAAACACACACACACACAAAGTGAGTTTTGAATACTGTGCTATTATTATACGCACACTCATATAGTCTGTATCAAGTTGAAATTGAAATAAATGAATAGGTACCTGGTAATGGCAGCAAACAAGTTAACAACAGAGGGTATACAAATCTTCAAAGGGTTTAGCTGACACATAACAACACGTTCAAAATTTAAACTCTGCAGATATGACAGACCTTCAAAATAAGAACAATTTATAAATAACCGTTATACATCATAGAAGCTTAACTTAATTTCTAAAAACTCTGCACAAAACCACAGAAGCACATTCTGTAAGAGAGAGAAGGGCTCTCTCTTATAACACTGATCTAGCCCACAGCTTGTTCAGCAGAAACCCTATTCTAATTTATGGTAACGTGTCACAGTATGAGGGACCCTTCTACCAGCCACAGTTACCTGGGAATGCGGACGCTACACTTACATGCCTGTGTTCAGGGACTGACAGAGGCACAGAACTATTACAGACTCTCTCTGACAGATCATTAATTGAAGCCCACACTAGTTCTATACAGCTGGAATTCAAACATGCTCAATAAGCATGGCTAGAGATCTAGGGTGAGGACTTATTTGTTTTGTTTTGAATAGCAAAAGCCAAAATCACTTAGCTTGGTAGCCCAGCACATGTGCAAGCCGTCTTATCTCATTTAAAATACAACAACAAAAAGTTGCCATCAGTTACTTGACTGAATTGACCATTACAAGACCCATCAACAATAAAGCTTGCAAATAAATCTCTTTAACTCCCTTCAAACTGAACATACTCACCTTTCCTTAAGTTTCCTTCCAAAAGTTGCTTATGACGGAAAACAAGCGTATAGAATACCGCCTGACACGTAGAATAAAATGGCCCATGGAGAGCTACATCACAGTAAGCATTAGTCCCTGTATCCTGATTATCTATGTATTTGTGCATCCAGTTAACCAGAAGATCCAGGCATGCTTTTACTGTACTATAATGGAGAAAACAATATGCAAGAATAGCATCTGAATTGTTCAAGGATCTCAGGTTATAAAAACACCAGTAAGAAAATTACACTGTAAAAAAGTAGATTCCGTTACAAGCTTTCTTTGTTGTTTCAGCAGAAAATGAATTGATGTATCAGCTTTGAAAACCCCAAACTGTGAAAGCACAAGATCCCATGAATGTATGTTTTATATGACTCAGTAAATAATAAAATAATAAAATAACTAAATATTAAATTAATATTAAATAAATAATTAAAATCCTGGGCTATGAGTAGCACAGAGGCAGATGCCTCCAATGTTCAAGAAGTAATTCCAGTATCAATTTAAGTTCAACATTCAAATCCCTAAGCCCACAGCTTGAACAGATAAAAACACAGAGGCACATGTACAAAAGAACACTCGTGTTGAAGTATTTGAATCCATCTGTATCAAAATACTTGAACACTTGACTTAGATGTCTCAAAGTCCAATCCACTTGCATTAGGCATTTCATGTAAAAATATCTGGGTTTGAATATCAGATATACTGAGCATCCGTGACTCTGCCTGAGGTCAACATAACTTAGCATTGCTCAACATTTCTTGTTAAGTGAAGCCTTAAATAACAAGTCCTGAATCCCAGCAAACATTAGTCTACATCCTATAAATACCCAAATTCTCTGGAAACTTCAAGAGAATTCTGAAACAGTATTGTAGAAAGTACAAACGAGTCTATTGATACAGGCTTACTGGCAAAGCTGCGCAAACAGAAGACCAACACTGTACCTCTGTACAGAATCCTCAGCAAACATCATAAATTGTTTAGTTCTGCCCATACAGCAAAACAACTTACACAACCGGAATAAATTTAGCTCTTGCCAAGAAGCTGCCGATATAACTCCCAGCAGTCTGCCTGATCACTGAAGGATTGTTTGGATCATGCAGTTTTTTCCAAAGATGATCTAAAAATGCCTCAGCCAACCCCTGGAAACAAGACATAACGGAAATAATTACTTGTTATGCTGATGCCCCTATCAGTAACAGATTCCTAATACTCAATACCAACAACTGCCATAACCAACCAACCAGAGAACCCCCCCAAACCAACTAACACTGTAATAAATAACTACTCCTACACATGATGGAAAGAGCACTTAAAAATCTGTACTCTTTTCTATGTCTTTTTCTATATTTAATTGTAAAAAGTAAATGGAACCTGAATTCTAGGAAAGTCTGGGACAGATACAGGAGAGGTCTTTAAAAATCAAGAGTATTAAGGAAAAGGTAAACAGGAAGCTTGTAGCAGAAGAGGTAGGGGGTATCCAATGAAAACAGCAGGAAGCTGAACTTAGGGAAACAAAAAGCCATTCTTCACACAGTAAATGGTTATATTGTCCAACTTTTTGCCACAGAAATTCTGGATTCCAAAAATTCTTATCAGTACAAAAAGCAATGAGATATCTGTCCTCTGAATATGTCCGTCACGGACTGTTACCATAAAAGAACACCACTTTGGCTCAGGAAATTGCTGGACTACAAACTGGTGGAGGCTGAGAGGGTATTCTGGCAAAGCACCATAACATGCTTGTCCCACTCTGATATTCTTTCCAATAAATTCACTATTCACTACTGTTAGAGACAGGGTGTTAGCTTAATCGGATCTTTAGATATTCTTATACAAAAAGTATGGATGTTCTTATTTAAATGCAGTATTAGAAACAGCAGTATTTTGCTTAAGAGATATGGGAAAGTGGAGAAGAAAACAGTAAACATGATGTCCAAACTAAAGAGTTAACACAGTCAATATCCATAAGATAGTTTTTGGATGCTGAAAGATTTTGGTAGAGCACTATGCCTCAGGTTCAAAAATCCAATTGATTCTTGTAAATGAGCTGTACTAACCAAGTGCCTTCAAGCTGGCCTAGATTCCACTTATTTGTAGTTTATGCACTGCATGGAAAGAGCAACCATATAAGGAAAACTTGCAGAAAGTAATAAGAGAGAACGGAAGGAAAGCAAAGGGACTAATGAGTACTGATGCACCGTTTTCAGACAAATGGAAAGTAACGTTAGAATTTCATCTGAAAGCAACTTTTTTTTGTAGGAAAACCAAAGAAAAGCAATCAGAAATAACAAAAGAGATTTCATTTAAAAAAAATAGAATCTACTCACCAATTTGAAGCTACAGATGTAAAACATGAAATACTGTACATGACATGAAGCATGTGTTGGTAAAATGAGCTTGTCAAAAACAGAAACCAGGTCCCGATACAAATCTTTTGTCTTGTTGATATCAAGCTTGCCTACATAACAACAGCAAAAAACAAACAACAACAGTTTGGATTTTTACTGCCCTCAGGCTGTGAAAATGACATTTATAAATATCTTTCTAAACCAGTAACAGACACCTAAAGAAATACTGTCAACCTGACTTCTGGGTTTATCTGACATTTAAAACAAAAATATTAGTAGCAAAACTTTCCCAGATTTCAGTTCTAATGCTTTTTACGTTGGTTATGTTGGAAAATATCTGTGAGCATGCACATATACAAGATTAGCAGGCATGCAAACTTTGCAATAATGTGTTAATTCAGAAGAGTCAGAGGGAGACACTATGCAATAAGTTATTATAACTTGAATTATGTGAAAATGATAAAGAAAAGCATTTTCTAAGTATAGCACCTTAAAGAATGCCAGGAGACATTTGTTCCTGTTCCATCAAAAAAAACAAAGTATTTTTCCTGTAACACAAAGCTTTTTTTTGCATTTTCAACTGAGTAAAGTGGCTGGTGTTTTAATCTACTTCTAGTGCTTACGGTGTAGAAAGAATCCATAATTCTAATACTCAAAGCAAGTAACACAGTAGAAGCAAATGATAAAATACTATGGATAATCAGCAAGTATTTCCAATCCGCTAAGAAATTTTGTAGCACAATGGAAAAACAAAACCCTATTTACCCTTGTACCTTGTAATGTTACAATTTGGATACAGTCTCATATTTATATAATCAAAATGCCTGCAGCTGAAGAATAGACCTTAAAGTCATAAATGAACCTCTGCATCCTCCTCCAAAAAACACCTGACAAAGGTAAGAATCTGGCCTACAGCTTGCCGATAGCAGAATTTGACCACTGAAGAGTCAGGGCTCCATCTTGCAGCAGCATAAGCAAGATCTCCAGTTGCGTTTTTCTTACTTGTTAGTAAAACAAAAAAATTCAGTTATAGTTCATATGTTATTACCATCTACATGGCAGACATCTTTAATATAGGAAAACAGAATGGTCATCAAAATGTCCAGGCGCTCTGCAAGTGGATGGGCCATTCTCTCGCTACCAGAAGAGGCAACTTTGTTCCCTTTCGTTTCTTCATCTTCCTCCTGGTAGGTAAAATGGCAGTCATGCATCTTTTATACATACAATACCATAAAGACAGCAATCAGAGGAAGAGCAAGACAAAATTTCTCTATTCAGTGATATGCTACTGAAAGTTAAAATGAACAAACAAAACCAAAAAACACCACTATCTAATTACACAGCTTAGCATAACAAATTTCTGTATGCTAAGCCAATTACCATGAACTCTTTAATAAGGTTTATGTACAGCTGCCTGTGTTTTTACATAAGGAACTTGCTCCACAGCGTGCATGCATGCTCGATATTACATGAATAAATCAATACCCAGAGGACAGATTAGCCATTTATCAGCTGTTCAAGTTTGAAAATCTGGGTTTTATATGCTTATAGTCCAGTAGCAACAAAGTAATAATATATTCCTAAGCTATCCTATTTTATAGTTCACAGTCATCTAAAAAATAAAAATTTTAATAAAGCTCTTAGTAGAACAAGATAGCCCACCATGTCAAACAGTCCCTCCTCTGTAGATTTTTCCTCACTATCAGAATTATTAGCAGTTTCTTCAGCATCTTCAATATCTTGCTGTGGAGTGCTAACCTACAGGTGCAAACAAGAAATTAAATTTTATAAACCTTGCTTTATTAGTTACACAAGAAATCATAACACTAATAACTTTTAGCTAATGTTATCCATGACTAAATACACATTAATAAAGGGATTGATATGTACGTAATATACACATGCGAACACACACTCTGGCTGCTCAGAACTTTACTTCCAGAAGATAAGCTTTCCCCTTATACAAAACAGATTGATATATGCTGAGGTTCTCCAAAATAAAAGAGCATTAATCATTTGCAATGCTCCCCCTTCTGCGTTTTTAAGAATACAAATCCCTTCATTTCAAGGCAACGGTAAAACAGATTAACTGTACAAAGAGTGGTGTGTTCCCTGCATCTTAGCATTGATCACCATGAAAAGATTATTTTGATTCTGGCATGGAATTTCCATGCAGTGAACAACATTACACATCACCCTGTTACCCTCGTGTGTAGCAACATGGTAAGACTACCAATGGAGTTTAAACTTAGTTTGTTGCATAGCTTATGATTATGAGCACTGTTGGAACATAATTTTTGTTGAGCTGAACACTGAAGAGTCTCTCTCTTTATTTTTTGAATTTGAGCATTTTAACACAAAACTTCCTTAAAAGATGATGCAGAACAAACTTACATCCAGCTTTAACAGCCTTTCAACAATAAGCTCCAGAATTTCAAGCCTCAGTGTTGGAAGGTACACTGTAATTCGTAGCAGGTTATGAACATAACATTCCTGTAACACAAAATTAAAGGAAATATCTATAGCACTGTTAACTAGAAGTCTCATTTCTGCCAAAGATTTTTTAAAAAATAAGTTTCTTAATTTCTTATCTGAAGTTCTAAAAATAGGTGGAAACAGACTGTATTCAATCTAGAATAAATTAATGTATAATCCAAACACTAACTTTCAATTGTTAAGCTGTGTTACCCTTAACTTTTAATCTACTATTCCCATGCTAGTTTTTTAAAATACCTTTAAACAGAATGAGTATAAACTCAGAAAGGTTAAATATTAATTTCCGTAGCAGTTTTGTCTAAACTTTCTCTAGAAAAAATGAAATCCACATGCATATTCCTTACTATGTCTAGACCCATATCTAATGGAACTGTTTAAAATGAGACTGAATACATCTTTATTTCACGTTATTGTAATAAGTAGATTCAGAACAATTCTAAGTTCCACACATAAGTCTTCCCAGAGTTCTTCTGCATATAATTCAAACAGATTAGCAGGCAAGTTACGTGAGTGTGCATGTTCCCATACACACATAGCTACAGAACAGAACACTGCCACTTGCATATAGCAAAACTGTCACGTTTAGTTAAAGTAGCCCCATTAGGTAAAGGTAATTAGGTAAAGTGCCACATGTAAGTATGTCATAGTCTCTTTGTGAATATGCATTATAACACAACCTTTAATTACATGAACACATATGATTTTTCCACAGGCCCTCTGCTGCACTTGGAGCATAAAATGAGTTGAACTAATTCATGGGACCCTATAAATTGAAAATATTTAACAACAATGCATGGACCATATTTTAATTACACTCCATTCAAACCTCACTCTCAAGACAATTATTAATTTCTTCACAACATGCTCCTCACTTAACTGTTTCAAAAATTAAATCAAATTATTCTCATAACACCCGGTAAGAGCTATTATCAGCCTCATTTTACAGATAGGGATCTGACGCTTAAAGTTTTTTGCGTAAAACAAAAAATATCTAGCAAGAAATACAAACAATTTTAAGTTTTTTTAGCACTTAGTAAGCTCAGAACACAGCTCCAATTGATCTGAACTGCTGCAGCAGGGCTCTGCCCTTCTGTAAAGAAAGTGCCCAGATATCAAGTTGGGAAGCATAAAAATAAAGATCACACAAAAGCAGTAACCTCTGAAAAGCTGTCAGTTTGCTTTTTACCACACAGGAGCATCATGGCAGAGATGTACCCTGCTGGCAAACTGGATATCAGCTGTAACATCCATTGCTTTCTGTCTGCTTATTAAATCCCCTGTTCGTTTGCTACATACTTTCCAATTTTTACAACAAATGAGACAGGTATCCTACCGTCTCCTTACTATACAACCCTGAGATTCATCGTCAAAGAGGTCCATCTTGTGCATTGATTAAGAAAGCAATCCTGTGGAAAAGATATGCAGTTATGTCATTAAAGACTAGCATAATGCTTATGCACAAGGAACTTAAGTATGCTTGGACAACCTTCACACTAAACAGACAAACACATGTATATATGTATATATAAAATAATATATGCTTGGGCATCAGTGCTGGGAACTACAGGACAAAATGCATGCTCTGTTGCAATTATTCTAAGGCATTCAAATAGAGGCGATTCTTAAACAATGCACTCAAAAATCTGTGTTCAATATTGCCAAACCAATTACCATACTATGGAATATTTTTATACATTAAACAAAACAAAAAAAATCCCAAAAAACTATATTCATTGTTCTTACCAGAGTTCTTTCCGATTTATTAATGAAAGGAAAGTTTTCCACAAGTATTGGCATAATAAACTGTGGTGTTCTGCAATAAAAAAAAAAAGAAGTTACAAGTGTCATCATGAGAGCAAATATCAAAGCTCCAGCTCTATAAAGGAAGACTGGAATAAGCTTATTTCACTTTTTTTTTTTTTTTATTTTAAGACAAGTAGTTATACAAAATCTGTTTTTGCAGTATAGCAGAACAGATGATGAGCAGCAAACTTCACTGTTGACTTCTTGGAAGCCACTTCAAACGTTGCTGTTAACATGATTTTCCCCACTTCCTATTTCCATTAGAATTAGGATTTTCAGCTGCTGAAATCTATGCAAATTTCAAAATGATAGGACACAACATTCCATGGTTACTGAATATTAGGAAAAAAATTGTGCCATGAAACTATTACACTTCCAATTAGAGGAACAAAAATTAATTCATTAGTTCACAAGCTTTAAATCTGCAAGGAAAGGCCATACAAAACTATAAGATTATATACTTACGAAGGAACATATCTTGCTACAGTTTGCAATGCTCTATGGCATGTATTAAAGTTTTCAGAAAGGTCTAGAAAAAGAAAAAGTACTCTTATCAAGTTGGATGCAGAGGACTAACTCAGGAACAAGCGAAAATAGTTCATATCAACTAAGCATTCTAAAGATTTCCAGGGAAATCACATTTGCCAAAACTGGTTTTTGAAGTTGAACTGCTTTACTACCAAAATTATTGTGAACGGTAATTCTGAACAAAATTCACAGTATCACAATCAATAAACTCTGAATCTGCTGCCACCACCAAAGCCAGGTACTGTTGCTATATTCTCTCACACTACATGTTAAACATACACCAGAATTGCAGTTCACTCATCACACACAAAACTGAAATTTATTCCAGCGTGCAAGACAAAGACATGAAATTCTTGATAGGATAACTAGTGGCCTATTCAACAAACACAATAATGAAACAGTATTTTTGTTACTTATAGCAATTGGATTTGAGCTCACCACAGGCAAACAACAAAAGATCCAAGAATCTAAAGAGCAATCAATATAATCCCCAAAACTAGTTAGTTTTATTTAGGTAAATAAAATGAAAACAAAGAACTATATATATTTTTAAACAATCTATGGCTTGGAAATGCTCTCCTATGCATTTGTCTTACTCCTACAGATATTGTACCAATAGCTGCATTTAAAGGGAAAAAGGACCAGGTCACCACACCATTGATTCAAGAAACTGAATCTCAAAAAATTCAAGAAATCCTCTGACTTAGGAATTTAAGAACATACTGTTTCTTTACAGAGGTTTTACATTAACTCAACTAAATTAATTCTGTAAAAAAGGACCAACATGCACACTACACTTGTTTACTAAAGGTATTACAATAGTATACACAACCCATGCTTCCTTTATACTCACTTTCTTCATCATCATCAGAATCTGAAATATCCACATCATCTTCTCTGATAGTTATCCGAGCTAGCAAAAAGTGAGATTATTATTGCAAAACCATATAAATCTTTCAGGTAACAGTTCTGGTGCCAAATCGAAGCCCACTGGATGACAAACTTAATTCAGACTAAAGCATCAAAATTATCCACGACTTTCTATAATCAGTTTTGATCAGTTTGTGCTGATCAAAGAGACTGTTTTATTCATAGAACATTGAAATGATCCTCATTTCAGCATTTGTTTTTCAATGATAACAACATAATACAGTTCAACCCTCTCCAAGACATTTTCAGAAATGGTATCTGACTGTATTATCCATTAGAATATGCTTTCTGAAATCTAAGGTACATAAAATGGACTATATTCCAATTCAATCATTCAAGTGAAGAAAGGAATCCATAGGGAAAAAAAAAACAATAATCAGATTAATTCTAGCACACATTATATTTATACAGAATTAATCTGGAGACATTTTGATAAGCAAGTAAAGAAGAATAAAAAAAAGTAACTTACGGGGAACAAACTGTGACACAATCATGCGGAGGCATGGCCTAAGATGGACAGTTTGTGCTGACACTAGACTGCCAAGAAAACCCAAATATTCTTCAACTACATCTCGGCTTCTTCTCAACCATGGCAGCTTCTGAAAGTAAGTAAAGACCAAGATGTCAAACGCAGAGATATTCTGAGTACTAAGCTCTTAATCTTTGCATATAACAAACATATTTACCAGCAAAATGCTGACCAGTTGTTCAAAGTCTTTGGTCAAGTATGCAACAGAAGCTCGGAATTCATGCAGCCAATTAATGATCTGGGCATCCTTAAAATAAGCAGAAAAAACAGGTAACAATTTCAATAAATAATATGAAATATGACCTATTACTAGAAAATAACAAAATCCTTAAAATGACAAAACAAAGATTAAGACTGTAAATAGAAATTATTTTCATATTAACATGCTAGGAATTTCTTGGACTAAGTTTGTCTCCTTATCAATGAAAGTTCTTCGATTCAAGAAAAAATGCATGGCAACTTTCAAACCAACAGCCTGCCTAAAAGATTTAAGTTAAAGGCTGGGCAAGGGATGTGAACCTGGCTCACACAGAAAATATTTAAAAGAGATGGCACTCAGAGAACATTAATGTTCTTTTCTCTTCTTTTTGCTCTTAGTTTAAGCAGAAGGGACATCCAAGTATTGAAATAAGAGAGATATTGAAACAGCAGAAAATCTACAGAGAAATTTTACACTGATTTTGCCTGTAGTCTCCAAAAAGTCTGCTAAAAACAATTAGTTTTACACAACATCCTCTTTAAAAAGAAAAGAAACTCAATTTGGCATTATACTTGCTGCAGCATTCCTCTTATAGTTTAGTGGTTTAATTAAAAAAAGAAAGAAAGAAAGATGGCAAATAAGGTGGGTACTTACAGCTATAAGGAGCAGCTCTTAAACAATACTTCTAGATACAAATGCTAAACGTACATGTATCTTACTGCCTAATTAAACAAACTTTTAATAAGAACAGAAGGAAGTAAAAATTAGTGCAACTTAAAGGCTGTTTAAGTCAGGGGAAATGAGAACAGACTGATCTACAAAAGTAATCCATACAGGCAAGCATCACTGACCTAGAGGGATGATAGCTGGATTAAAGACAGACTCCTAGCACAAAGCAAAAAGTTTCTCACTCTGGAGCAAAAAAAAAGTAAGTGTGACACAATACCTATCAAGGTCCTGCATATAAGATGTATGCCTGTGTATAAACAGACAGTTGCTGGCTTTTTATTTGGACTTTTAATTTTGTGCTGCTAAATGTTTAAAGAAAAATATTTAGGTAAGCTATAGGCACTTTTCTAAACTGATCCACTTGCAACAAGCCTATTAAAATAATACAACAATAACTGCTTTAAACACCAGAATCACTTGCCCGATGATTACATTCAGACCCTTAGCTAAGCTTTAAGTCATCAGACCCTTCACTACAAAAAGTCTTACCTTTATGTCTGGATCTGACAGTTGATGCTTTAACAATTCAAAATCAGTGGTTTCACCCTAGAAGGGGGAGAGAAAAGAAAACAAACCACATTCATATATTTCTGCCAGAAAATACAAATATAAGCTTCATCAGTGCATCTAAACAAGCTGATACTGTTTAGCAGTGAGACAAATAAGTGAGAAAGCTCATGTAAAGCAGAAGTGGCAGTAACAGAATGCTCTCCCTGAAGGACAGCTTTAGCTGCCAGGTCTTTTTTATCTGTCTTGCTGTAGAGGCAGCTGTGATCACTTTGCATCCTTTGGTATCAGTCAAACTTTGCAGCCATCAAGGGCATCACTCAGGTAGACTTATCGGGGAATTTTTTTTAAGCCTACAGAACAGTGCAGTCTGGCATATGCCCAAAGGACTCAGCTACCTTCAGTTTCTTTTTTCTGCGTCACCAGACACCCTCTTGTGTAAGACAAACTAAGCCTTCCTCTAGAAATCAAATACTGCAAACTAATACGAAGGCAGCACAAGCGACTGAAAGGAGGCGAAGAGCTGTACAAGCACATCCACGATTTATGACGGAAAGAGAGCGCGATGATCACCTTTTCGTACTTCAGCAGGATATCCGTCAGGGTGCCCCCGAACCGCACCGTCTTCCTCGGCGGGGAGCTGATGAAGTCGTCCCCTCCCAGCATGGTCACGAGCCCGCGCCTGAGGAGAGGCCACGCCGCGTGAGCGCCCGGCACCCCGGGCCCAACGGCCGCCCCAACGGCCGCGCCCGGCTCCCCCCGGCGGGGCCCCCGACCCCCGGGCGCCACAGAAACGGGGCAGCACCTCCTGGCGCGTCGCCGC
>NW_020450690.1:457777-466553 GCF_003343035.1 Apteryx rowi
GGAAAGGGCTCTCGCCTACTCGGAAACGGCGGATGCTCCGCCCCCAGCACCATAGAGAGGCACGGCTGGAAGGACCGCTGCTGCTCTAGCCGGGGCATCGCTGCTGCGGGCGGACTGAGCGGGCGAGGGGCGACACGAAACGCTGCCCCGGGCGTAAGGCTGCAGGCGCTTCCCCGGTTCCCTCTGCCATACTGCGGGCAAGTACAGCACTAGTTCAATACCGGCGTCGATCCTTAGTGCTCACAGCTGGAGGGTATCAAAGAGCAGCGCGAGTAAGCACACAAGTTCAGAGATAGACTTTAAAATCGCCTGGGGAGAGAGAAGTCCGGGTTTGATATCAACGTCACCATCAGTCACTCAGAACTCCAGCTGATTAAAACACACACACGAAATTCCCTGACTTGGGGTCGAGTGACTTCCCGTTTACATGTACGCCTGAAGACGTGAAATAGGAGATGACCTGCGAGCTGCTACACTGAGAACCGGCCAGATCCACTGCAAATCCCCAGATCCCAAAGCACATCAAGATACCAAGATTGCAACAGCCCACTAGTAAATTCTGATTTTTCCAAGTTATTTAAACAGTAGTAGCTGTACTACTTCAACCTAGAAGGAAAAAATAAATAAATAAAACAAAACCTGTCAAATGATCCCATTTACTTAAGGTTAAAGATTGCTGAAAATTCAGTTAAAGCAGAATTTGACCTTGGAAGCATTTAGTGTTAGAACAAAGGGACAGGTAGAGAATTTTATCGAGCTTTCTGGGCTTTTTCATCCTCTTCACATAAGCTAGGTCTATATTAAAGCACAACACTGGTAGCAGAGCATTTGAAGAGTGATATAAAATAAAATACATTATGGACTTTTCTATCTCTACGCTAGCAACCACTTTTCCTCTCGGAACAATATGTACTGTATATATAAAAATTGCTGTTGAGAAAATCATTAGCTGCTTTTATTTCAAAGGCCATGTTTTTGATAGACTCCAGCTGATACTATTAATGGTCATAGCAGCTTGGAGATCATGTAATTCAAATGAATTAAACATTAAATACATTAAAGCCTCCAATAGCTTTCAAAACACCCTGGATAAATATGAATAGGAAACGTGCATTTTTTATCTAGTTCTTCAGTAATGTTCTACTTGCTCAAAACTTTTTTAATCCAGCTGAATAAGTAATGCTTCCTTCTCCAATTCATGTAAAACAGTTACAGCAACACATGAGATTATGGGACCTTTGTTTTATCCAGCTACACATTTTCTTACTGCTTTCTACATGAGCTGCTACTGTAATAAATATCTCCCTCCCACCAACTGCCCACCTCCCCCCCCCCAATAAACCAAACAAAAATCAAATGGGAGATTTTTGTATAATTTACTAATAAATTAATTTTTACTAATTTGTCCCTTCATAAGATGTTTCTGTTTATTTAAACAGTATATATTGCTTTAAAAGTCTCTTCAGATGTAGCCCACATACCAGATTCTAACAAACATTCAATCCTCCTTTATGGCTGTAAGTTCAGGGTTTGGCTTTTCTCCTTTAGTCATCATGTAACAAAGTGGAATATAGAATACCATTTTGAGCTAAGTTTTAAGGCTTAACCAGGTATTAAAAAAAAAAAAAAAAAAAAACACTCCTGTACAACCAAACTTCTGTGCCCAGAGTTTGGTTCTTTGGGATTTTGGCTGTTTTTAAACACAGAGCAAGAAGGACAGTCCATTAAGTCTAAAAAGACCTCTCACTTTATATGCAAAACTCAAAGTTCACAGAATACAAGCAATCCTAACAATGAACAAGTAATTTTTTTCCTCCAATAAACAAGATATAAGTTCTTTGAATGGACTTTGTTCTGCGTTGAGCTACAACTGATAAGGATGCTGGAAGACTAAAATAGTGTTAAATGCATGTTAATGTTTAACTGTTAATAATTGTTTGACTTGCTGGTTTCTATTTTGTATTAGAGTCTTCCTTATTTAGAACATAAAAAATAGACTACATGAAACTATTTTACATTTTCAAAAAAAGCATGATAGCTTATTTATCATTGCTCCCATGCAAGTAATTTTATCTTATCACTGTTTAGACATATCATACTAGTAACATTCTAGCATTTTTTTATGATTATCTTAGGTCTTTCTTTTCTGAAGTGTCAGCTCCTATATTTAACTGTTAGAACACAC
The DNA here is from genome assembly GCF_003343035.1 of Apteryx rowi. Classification (NCBI taxonomy): domain Eukaryota; kingdom Metazoa; phylum Chordata; class Aves; order Apterygiformes; family Apterygidae; genus Apteryx; species Apteryx rowi. The sequence continues at coordinate 459,963 of NW_020450690.1, forward strand.
ATAGACTACTCATAAATGCAAACATTGAAATCCCTCGCAGTTTCTGAGTGGGGTTGCAACAGCAGGCAATACTCTATCTACCATCCTATGCAACTACCACTGGGTATCCAATGTTGGATTCAAGATTAATCGCTAGAGTAAGTAGGAGAATAGCTACACACAAGTTCTAGGTTAGTTTATAGCTGCTAATAATCATTCCACTTGCTAAGTATTACATCTCGTAATTCAGTTCATAGATCAAAACTATAGGGAATCAGTACAAGCAGTTATCTCTGTTCAGAACAAGTAAATGAACATTTTTCTTGTGAACAACACTGAAACAATGATCTACAGGTTTTTAGGGAAGGAGATTATTTAAACAGCACATTGTAACAACATATTGGTGTCACATGGCAGCTCCTCTAAAAGAGAAAGGAAACAACTTTAGATACCTCCTAAAAGCTACATTCAGTAAAGAAGAATTTAAAATTTTACAAACCTTCAAGTCTAGTGTCTATCTAAACTTGTTGAAAGATTGAAAGCATTCAGAAAACATTTAAAAATCAAATATGCATAGAAAGATAAAGGAGGAAGTTACAAATCATTTAGAACAGTAAGTTGAAAGACATTTCAAGAGTTCACAAGGAAGTAGAGCCACTGTATTCCTACTAAATGTCTTCCTTAAATCCACCTCTAGTATTCAGTTAGGTGTGGCATAAAAACAATTGTCTGTTAAAAGTGGAAGACCTACCCATATTTGCTAGCAGTAGGTTCAAACTTTTAGTGTTAGTTCAGAAACAGAGAAACTCATTAGGAAATTCTCCTACAAAGAATTTTTAGGCATGATTATCACAAATAGTTGCAGCTGGAAGGGCCCTCCAGAGATCATCAGGTCCAACCTGTGGTCAAGCAGAGTCACCAAGAGCAGTTTGCTCAGGACCACATCCAGCTGGGTTTGAATATTTCCAAGGATGGAGACTAGAGAGCCTCTCTGAGCAACCTGTTCCAGTGTTCAGCCACCCGCACAGTAAAGAAGTGTTTACTTATGTTCAAGTGGAATTTCCTGTTTCATTTCTTGCGTCTTTAGCTTTAAAAGAAATCTTTTCCCATGTGCTAGTTCTAATTGCAATTACATCTGAATGTAGATTTGCTAGGATTTTGTAAAGCAAAGTGTTTTTTAATCTACAGTTTTCTAAATGTTTCAGCATTAGAAAAATAATTCCTGTAACACCACTTTATTAAAAAGCCTCCTCTCAGAGTCATCATATTACATCATTTCCTGCTATGAAGAAAAAAGTAATCGGTATGTCAACATCACTATTTTTACTAGTTACTTACAAAATTTCAAATTCCAAGTTATTCCAAGATAATGATGAAACATTACAAGAGTCACAATAAATTGTGTATTTACACTATAAACAATTTATGCTACATTTGTAACTTTGCTTCAATAGTTTTACATAGATATTTTAAAAGCACCCTTACAAATAAAAGTATTGCACTGGCATCATAAAAGTTCACAGTAAATTTAAATTCCAGATCTTGGTAAGACAGTGCAAGAGCTTTTCATTGTGCAAGAGCTTTTCATCCAAACATTCCTGGGGGGGGGGGGTGTCTATATATATTTTTATATAATATATATATAAATATATAGACGAGGTATTTCTATATTAAATGTTGCAGTGATTTTTCTGTGAATCAGGTTTCTTTGTTAGTTCTCACTTCTTAAAAAGATTTAGCTTGTTTTGAAATGTTGAAAAATACAATAAAAGCTATCCAGTCCAACACTGAAATAGGTACATTTGGCAGAGATACATGTCTCTATGTGTCCATTTTACACAGAGTCCATGATGGTCGCAGAGATTATTCCATAATGAAAGAATCCTATTGCATTAAGTGGGCTATTCTCTTTCCACACTTCGCAACACTTCCCCCACTTTTAGAGGCAGTAACTTCAATAGTTGTGTCTTCAGCAGATCCTGAATATAACACATTAAAAAAAAGTTACTTAAAAATAGTCTTAGAACAAATAATCATATAAAACTCTCAACTATTATTTGAAGTCGGTCTGAAAAGTACTTTTCCACAAGTTTAACAGCCAGCTGGGGCCAAATAAAAGACCCATCAAGTCAGGAGCTTGTCTCCAACAGCGATCAAGAGTGAATGTCTAGAGAAGGGCATAAGGACATGACAAGCTAGTAGTATCTGCTCAGGATATTATCTTCACTTCCACCTACTGCCCTGGATCTTCCTGAGCCAAAGATACCATCTTTGTGTTTCTTCTGTTTTTTTCTCTTGCTTTTTGAATCCCTGTAAATTTTATCTGTCACATTATCTCACATCAAATAATCCCTCACATTAGTTGCATAGCATGTGAATATTATCTCTGTTGTTTTGACTCTTCCTTTGGTGCATGCTTTGTCTTGGAAAAGGCAGTAAACGATCATTCCCTACTCACCTTTTCCATACCACTTATGATTGTTAAGACCTCTGGCATACTTTATATTCTTCATCTCTTTTCAGGCTCAAGAATCCTAATCTGTTATTCCTTTAATATAATTCATTCCATATCTTGAGAATTCTTCTCACCCTTCTTGTATCATACTTATAGTATATATTTTTTAAAGATAGGAAATCAGAACAGCATGCAGTATTACCAATTTTTTAAGTTAATAATGGAATGACAAGAACCACCAAATTGGCTAAGTGACAAAAAAAATACAGAAGTAATTTCTGTGAAAAACAGCATTCTTATCAAGGCAAGAGTTCATGTTCCCAACGTTTGCACTTTATATGTGCTGTTGTAGTTTCTTATAATTTAAGGATTTCCTCCGTATAGCATCAGTCCTAACATTTTTAGCCCAGCTGGTTGAGTTCATAAATTTCTCCAGATGGGGAGAACATTTGGTCTATCAGTAAAGGATGATCCAATTCAAACACTTATTTATGAAAAGATACCAAGTACTTCCAATGAACTTATTTCAAAGGGTTCTTTCAGAACCCTGAATTAGCTTTGGAAATACAACTGTTACCCTTTATTTTACCTTGAAGGTTAAAAAAAAAAGTTCATGTTGCATGTTGTAACATGACTCTCATACACTCTGTTTTTGTTTGTTCTGAATTACAATTGCTAATGCAATTATACCAAAGCCGCTTCATTGTAGAAGATGCTGTTTACTTGGGAGAACTTGTTACAAAGCAATTCATGTATCTGCTTCTATAGGAAATAGACTATAGATTATTTCTAAATGAAATCAGTAATGTGTAAGATTTGAAATATTAAAAAATTATAACTTTTACTACGAGGAGCTTGTTACAGCAAAATACACATTGAATATTTGTATTGAAAATAACACCTTATCTATTTGTTTCCTCTAATTGTCCTAACCTTAAGATGAAGGTAGTTAGGCATAGTCATTTACAAATGCCTTTTCTGTCCTGAAAATATGGATCTTAATCTGTCAAATTCTAAACTCATTTCAGCAAAGACAATGTCTGGGAGGAGAATGGCTCATTATCAATGGCCAGTTTTCTAATTGCTGTTAGAGTTAATAATAAACTAAATACTAGTAACTAATCTTTTAAAGCTATATTGCTGTTGCTCCTTTTCCTCCTCCAACAGATTTTCCATTAAGCAATAGTTACCTGTTTAGTATCTCTTTACTGTTAGAATTTCCTCAAAAAAGTTCTGTGACTTTCACCAAAAAAAAAAACAACCCACCTATGATGATTTTCATGAGAACTTTCCTGTGAGCCAACAACTGCTTCAAGATTTAGTTTCAAGGAATAGCAGAAAAGGCTGACCTTGTACACAGTGAACCAGAACTGTAAGATGTTCAGTGTCCTAGACTAGTTCAGACAGTTGGAGCAAAATAGGTTTTATAGTTCCTTCAGAGCATTTTATATAATGAATGGCAAGCTTGGGGTTTTTTTCAAGGCATTAAGCATGCTCATCTCCCTAAATAAATATATTAACGAACACAGGCATATTTTTGAAAGACTTTGATCTTCAGCAATGTTTTAAAGTTGGACTCAAGCTCCTGCTTTGCTCACTGGGTAGCAGCACGCCTTTCTCAGAGGACTGATGTTCACGACAAGAACCAGTTTAACCATCGCTTGCATTTTTGAGTTTTAAACAATTAGCTCTAACCATTCCTACGCAAAAACAAGCCACCGTTTCACCGTTTGTCTGCTCTCCAAGAAGTAAGCATCGCACATCGCTGGAGGGGCAGCTTCCTCCACGAGAGCGCGCGTCCCGAGCGGTCGCCACTTCTGTCGCTGTCTCACGCTTGCCTCTAACAGAGGCGCCGGGTCGCCGCAAGGAAGAGGGCGGGAGGGCACGAGGCCTGCTCCTGCGGCCGAAGGAGAGGGCTCGCAGGCCCCTCGGCGAGCTGCCCCGCGCCAGCCTCCCCACGCGCCGGCCTTTCCGGTGCTCCGGCTTCCAGGCCTGGTCCTTCGGGAAGCTCCTTAACCGCCTAACAAAATTCGGGGCACTTTCCCTGGCTCGTTTCTGATGTTGCCAGACAAGAAAAATTCTGTGGTGCTTTTTTCTTTTTTTTGACATGTCCACTGTGAGCAAATGGTTTAATACACAGAACCATCACTAGCTGCAGGTAAGAGAGAGGTTTTTCTGTCAGGTTCTAGGCAAAACCCAGGGTTTCTCCCCGTTTCCTCACTACTGTCGTTCCGTCCCCCCCCCCCGGCTTGAGGTCCTTCCCCGGCCCCGCGGCCCGGCCTCACCTGGCGGCGGGGCGGGCGGAGGCCGCGGCCGGCTGCAGCTCCACGTCGGCGGCGGCGGCAGCAGCAGCGGCGGGGGGGGCGCGGGAGCGCGGCCCGGCGAAGGCGGAGGAGAGGCGGAGGCTGAGCCCCTGCACCAGCCCGCGCAGCAGGCTGCCCTTGGGCGGCACCAGCCCCACGTCGTCGCGCAGCTCCTCCAGCGGCACCTCCAGGTTGCCCGCGTACCAGAACACCCACCAGACGAGGCTGAGGAAGATGCCGATGCCGCCCCCGTAGATGAGCAGGTCGGAGAAGAAGACGTCGGCGAACACCCCCGCCAGCAGCACCGCCAGCCCCAGCGCGTCGAAGGCCAGCGCCAGCCAGAAGGCGGCCACGCAGCGGCCCAGCCCGCCGGGGGCCGCCATCGCCGCGGGGCAGCGGCGGCGCCACCGGCCCGGCAGCCTCCGCCGCGGGGGCGCCGCTCGGGCGGACGGGGCCCTGCGTCCGCGGGGACAGGGGTGCGGGCGCGGAGAGCGACGGGCCGGCGTGCGGGGGGAAACGCCGCGGCCCCGCGACGCTCCGCGACGTTCCTCCTTCACCGAACGACTCCCTGGCCCAGAACGAACGCGCAGGAGGAGGGGGGGGAGGAGGAGGGCCGGTCGCAGCTGGGCAAGCTTCCCTCGTCCTTTGTAGGCCACGTCCTACCAGTCCGCATAGCTGTCTGCTTCGCGTGCATCACTTTGATGTCTGAACTCCACCTTTGAAGTTAGGGCGAGTAAAGGTGGTTGTGTTTTGCTGGTTTGTAATCCCCTTCCCAAATCCTTTGACCTTCCAAGGGCGGCAACAGCAGAATTTGGCGTGCATAATCGGCCAGGGAATGCAAAACGCCCATTGCCAGCACTTGGCGCTGCACAGAGAGATGTTTACCTTTGGCCAGTAGGGAGGGAAACTCTTTCTGCACCGAACCAAGGAGCAAGATAAGAACTTTCTTCTTATTTTCTCTGGCCTCTCAGAGGAAGCAATTTATTTTCTATGCCTTCTCAGAGGGGGTGAGGCAGATGATGGCTAGGGACGGACATGCAGGTGGGGTGGCTGGATGTGGCTCAGGTTGCCAAGCCTGATGGTTTATATCTTACTTTTGACTTTGGTTCTGCTTTAGGCTGCTGCTGTTCACGTCCTCCCTGACCCCTGTCTGCTAGGGGTCCCGGGGGAATATCCAGCCACGGGTTTGCAGCTGGGAGGTCTCAAAGGACGACTGAAGCGCCCCTTGGAGCAGTGGTGGCCTCTCAGCAAGTGCTTCCCTCCTCGTGGGCCACCGCAGAGCCCAGCCGAGCACGGTGTGTGCTGCAGCCGGTGGCACTGACAGCGGCAGCTTTCTCCCTAGGAAAATTCGGGCTTGAGCCACATCCCTGAGGCACCTCTGAGACCTCGCCTAAAGGAAACCCGCTGCCAGCCGCAGCGCAGAAACAAGGCTGCAGCGCCTGAAAGGCTCTAAGGCATTTTTGAAAACGCTGGGTATCAGCGGAAGAGCTTCCAACCGGGGTTATTTGCGTGATTATGCTCTGCCCCGCCTCAAATTTCACCTGTAGTTTCAAAGGGGAAAATACGCTCCTCAGCGCCCGTCTGCAGCCTCGGGGAGCGGCTCCCCCCGCGGGGCGCAGGCCGCTGGCCCGGCCTGCTGCGGAGGAAACTACAGCTCCCGGCGTGCCCCGCGGCGGCGCGACTACAGCTCCCGGCGTGCCCCGCGGCGCGGTCCGCCTGGTGCTGGCGTGAGGCGGCCGCCCTGGCGGAGCCGCCACCGCCGGGGTCGCCGCCGGGCGCGGGGAACAGCGGGAGTCACCCGCTGCCCCGGCCTCTCCCGAGGAGGTAGGAGCTGGTTCCTGGCCCTGCCCGCCT
>NW_020450690.1:466564-480507 GCF_003343035.1 Apteryx rowi
CCCCCTCCCGCCGCTGAGGCGAAGCGCGGGCGCCGTCTCCAGGCCGCCGAGGCCTCCCCGTTCTTCCGAGCCGCCCGGCCCCTCGCTCCTGTCCCTGCCGCGCCAGGGCCGCTGGCGGAGATGGCGGGTGCGGGGCGGCCCCCTCCGCCCCACCGCAGCGGGCGGTGGGGCCGGGGTGCCCCCGGTGCCTCGCAGTCACCGCCGTTTCCTTGTGCGGAGGAGCACGAGGCGCTGCTGGGCCTGGTGTGCCAGCGGCCCCGAGGAGGCATCAAGTGATAAAGGGAGGTAAGGTTTTTAGCTCAGCTTACCGAAATCCAGCCCCCCTTCCCCCCAGGGGACAGTAGCGCTCCTGACAAGGTCCAAAACAGCTACTAGGGGACGGCGGAGGGGTGTGAGACAGCTATAATGGGCTTGTACAGAGTCACGCAGGGTAGCTTTAGCTACGTTCTTGAAGACATTGGCTTGAAACAAAGGGTTACAATCCCACATCAGCTTTACAAATTAACAAGGAAAGTGGTTGAAAACACAAGCGTAAAGACGAAAAATCCAACAAGTAAAACATCTATATAAAAGGCAAGATACATATTTCACTTCAGTCCCTTCTTGTGTATATCGATCAATGGGTACATAACTTTTTGCTGTTTAACACTTCAAGTCCTCAAGCACAAGAGCTATACACAGCTGTATGTTTTCTTGCACGTGCCCTCAGGAGCCCTTTATACCTAACAGTTTGGTTAACGATGGGTATCCACATGATCCCAGTAACTAGGAGCATCAGGCCAATGGACAGACAGACAGGCCCAAGAGCATACGGGACATCTGCGTATTTGGTGAAGTGGATGGTGCCAATGACGATGCTGCTGACGACGAGCATTCCTCCAACAACGAGTGTAACTGGTTTACTGTAGTAGCACCACGGGCTCTCAGTGCTGGTCACAGGATTTAGTTCATTTATCTCTACTCTCACAGAAGATGGAAAATCAAGAATAGGTGAAGCCACTTCCTCACTAGGGACTGCCTGTATTACAGACACTATTCCACAAAAGGTGTCCTTAAATATCACAAGCTGAAGTCCTGTGAAAGAAAACAAACAGAAAACAAAACAAAAAAAATACCCCATGCTATTTATTTACTTTGATAATAAAATATTTTTTACTTTGGGACTTGCAGTAACAACCTATAAAACCTTCTTAAAATCACTTATAGTACAAAAAAGCCTATTCTGCTATTCTCCAATTATTTCGTTGATCTTTCAGATTCTAAGTTTTAAACCTAGCTTCAGTAAAAGACCCGTTGTAATGCAGTTCTATTTCTGCCTCGCATTATGGTGTTAAGTAACCATCTAACTTCTGACCTCCCAAAAGTGTAAGGGAAGGAAGATAACATGCCAGTTATCCAAATTTCCAAGTGAGTTTCATATGCCTGCCTAATTCTTATGATTTCTAGTCCATTAGATGCAGGATGGCTTTTAGGAAGTACAGCTAATATTAGGATCCTGAGAGCAGTAGGAACTCTGATAATCATATATAACCCAAAAGAAACAGCCATGAGCATTTTGTTTAATTTGAAGATTGCTAGGGTTAAAAGTCAGATCTAATTGCAACAGGAAAAAATAGCATTGAAGCAATTTTAAGCAAGTCAATATTAGTAATCTTAAATTATTTGGAAAGAGCTATTAAAAACCAGAGTTCTAGCCCTCCAGCATTCTTATTATGTGCACCAAGTCTAGGTCCCCAAGACCTAACTTCTGCAAAATGAGTTTTTAAAGAAATTTCTATCTTCTCTCAGCATCCCTCCTGCAAAGATTTGTTTGATAATATTCAGATCTTTGCTTTATTATTAGCAGTTATTCTTCTTGGTAATTGTGGGGAAGAATGCAGTCTGGCTCCAGCAGAGTAATAAACTCAGTCAGTTAATTATTTCATTATAGTGTTAATTTCTAACATTTATGGCAGTCTTCGGAAACACTTCCTTCCTAACTGGTTTATCCCTGCCAGGTACACAGGTTAGGGCCCACTCTAGAACTAACATGAAGAACAAATGGGAAATGTGGAATCAGATCCAGTCAGAACAACCACTTTGTGCAATAATACAGGAAATATTTCAGTAGTATCTTTATTAAACCTTTCAAATAAGAAAGACAACTCCCTGCAGAAGCTTGTCCTTGAGCTAAATTAAGAGTTTATTTTTTGACAGCAAAGATGAACCATGTAACCTGTTTTATTGTTAATTTCATTCACACCAAAAAAAAAAAAAAAAAATTGGGGGGGAAAGTTGCTGATATTTTGAAAGCTAATTGACTTCCTTTCCACCCTCCATGAGGTCACTACACTTTCAGTATTTATAAAGGAAATTTAAGTTCACGTGAAAGATAGCCAAAAGTGGTTTAATTATTATCTAATTTCCATGAAGCACTTTCTTCAAGGAGATGTGTTTTAAAGAAAGCACCAGTTCTATTTGTTAAAGTGCTTCAAGAGCTTAGATACAGCGTGACAGCTCCTTATTTTTGAAGATAACTTACTCTCTATTAAGAGAATAGTAAACAGACAGAATTTATTGCTATTAAGAAAAAAGTTAACGGCAAATAGTACTACTGAAAGTGTTATTTTGGGTAAGAATTTAACTGAAGTCCCCATTTTAAATTCAAAATTATGAGACTCCCAAGAGCACTTATGGTACTATAGCTTTATTATAAGACTCATAGTTTTGCTAGCTGTTCCATGAACATAGGAGGAGCTAGCTTAAACTATTTACCCCCTTCATTTTTTAAAGAAAAAAAATTGTAGGGTCAAAGATACAGTACCTTAAATAATTATTCAGATGCCTACTAAACCCTTCACATTCTATTTCTAAAGTCAGTCAAAAGAGAACAAGAATTACAGGAACAAAAATGCTTGGTCTATAAATATCTGTTAGTATTTACACATGAACATACCTGATTTATTTTAGCCTCTTGATGCCTATTCCCAGAAATGTCCTTACATAGGCTCAGACTTGACTATTGCATGCTAGCTGTTCATTTAAGACTGAACTTGATACTCACTAATGTGTCTTGCAGAGTTAAAACAGCTCAGCCCTTGGGGAGGTGTTTTCCATCTTACTTGCCACTGACAAAGAGCACACAAAAAAATCACTCTCCTTTTTTTTTTCTTATCCGCAGTTATATTAAGGAAGTAAAGTGGTGGTTTGGTCCTTACAGATGGCTGGCTGGAATTAGCAAAATGAAAACAACTGTGTTTTACACCTGATTTGATTCTGTGACACATCAGCAGTAGGCATAGCTTCAACTTATTTGGAATGAATGTTAGTTTTCCTTATTTCCTCCTTTCCTGATCAGCAAAGTGACAAGATTTCCTAACTCTCTTAAACAAGCAAGAGAAACATTAATAAGAAATAGTTTCCTGAATAAACAAAATGAATTTAACTCCTTCATCATTCAACAGTGATCTTCAAAGTATATAGTTTGTTGAGAAACTGGGAAATATAACTCCCTTTAACATTAATGGTAATTTGCTGCTTCTAAGCAGGAGTGACTACTGCAAATGGCTCTAAGTGAAGATCTGCAGTACTTGTGTCAAATTATTTCCCACTGATTTTCTTAATTCTCAATAATTTTTAACTAAAGAGTACACTGGTTAAAGGAAGAAGAAAATCACATCAGTAATGCGTATCTTACTTATTTAACTGTCAGAGTCCTGGGTACTCTGCAACATAAAAAGAACAAATTCGGCTATAGCAATTGCTCTGTATTTCTTCCCCCCATGGGTTAGCTTGTAGCTGGATCAGCTGCTTCACATGTCTAACCACCTAGCTGCATGAATTCCAGTGCTGGTATGAAAGAAGAGGCAAGACTGCTGCAGTCCCGGCATGGATTGGCTCACGCTGACAGAGAATTACACACTATGTTCCAAGGCAGTTCCCGTTAATTTTTCTAATGTGAAGGGTTTTTTTTTCCAGTCCTTGCAAACTAGTGTGTTTCACTATCAATTACTGATACAGACTTTATGATCTTCATTTCATAATTTTCTGCTCATCCACAAATTAAGAAATATTTTAGCATGAATGATTAGAACAAGAACATGCTTGCAGTAAGAGGGTGAGTTCTGCATTCACTCTCAGTCCGCTATTATGGAATATACACAGCCCGGACTAGGATTACTTTTGATCAGGACAGTATCTTCCGTCAGCATGGAACTAACAGGGATTATTGAGACAGACTTGCTTTTTCTTGTTTAAAGAAGATTATGATAGACTGGAATGGGAGTTCCTGAATTACAGAAAGTTGATACCATCTATCAAGCAGAACCTTTTCATGTTCTCTAGTGTTTCTTTTACCACTTTTTATTTAGCTCTGGTACTTTACAGGCAGCAAATCTATTGGTATAGGATGTCCTTAACAGGAAATGGGATAGGTTTTTCCTATCAGAACTCAGCAGGTTACAGACTGTTGGCTAATCTTGTCTTCTTTTATGACCTTTTTCCTATCTGAACTTGAGTAAAATTTTGTTAAGAAAGATTTTTTATCTTTAGGGGTTTACATCACAATCTGCCTTTTATTCTCAGTCTGAGGAGGACCTGAAATAAATCATAGAGAAACAACAATTTGCTTATTCTGTAAAACTTCAAATATATAATTTTTCAGTTCTGCAGTGTGTGTTTTTTATGCCTCTGTGGGACTGATTCACATAGCTTGCACACTCCTAAATTCATATAACTTTTGGTGTTTTTCAGATGGAGGAAACAACTGTATTGTGACCAACTTGCAGGGATACCTTCAACCGTTCAGGCAGCAGAAACACGTCGCATAAGTGAAGGTAAGGAGATCTTGTTTATGTCATAAAGAATAACTGGAGCAAGCCTACAAAGATACAAGTAAAAAGGCTAATACACTAGCTTTGGGAAATGTTTTTTTTCTATTAAAAAAAACCCAACAGATTTGGGATTAATTTCCTTCCATGGATAGAGAGCATAGACTATGATTTTTTTTTTTTTTAAGAATTATCTTAATTTTCACATTTATAGGAATAAATATACTCTTGGATTTCTCTCACTTTGCTTATAAATAATAAAGCATTCCATCCATGGCCTGAATCTTGGTTCAGTGTTCAGGCCACCTCCCAAAGGAAAGGAGGATTGAAAATAACTTAGGAAAGTTACTTCCTTCACTGATTCAAAATTAAAAGAATTTATCAAAGTGCTCCAACCAACATTCAGCACTGCTGCCTTTTCTGGTAACATTTGTCAATGTCTCATGGATACAGTCAGAAGAGTTCTTTCAGATTAATAAGACGCTTTATTTAGGCAAAGACATACATCCAAGAAATGGAGAAAAGGATAATCATTAGGGCACACTGTTGTGCCAACTGCTGGAAACAATACGTAAATATCCTCCAAATCATAGACCCCAAGAAAGTTGTCATGAGGCTGCTGCTTGGGGTATTCTTTTCTCGAGTGTTTTTTACCAAATATGACTTCTAACACCGTTATTTGTATTATACTAGTATGTTAAGAATCTGCAGAGATTCTGATTTTGATAACCATTTAACATGTGCATCTGTATTCCCAAAGGAGTTGCAAACAGCAATTCAGATGTTAAAAGGATAGACATATGAACTGTCATCAGTAAAACCCTGCATCAGTTCTGCTATTACTATCCCTTTCATAAAATAAAAATAAATTTAAAAAAGCCCAGAGAATAACTTCAATAAGCTTAACTCACATAAACTTCCCTAGAAGTTACAAGATTAGTTTATCTTTGGGTATTTTTGTCACTAAACAATTGTTTCCATGTCTACTAAGTCTCAATAACACAGAGGAATGTTCTTTCTTGTTCCATCAAACAAAATATACCATACTGAGTTTAAGGCACAATCCGAAGCAAGTAAGTAAAAGGCAAAGGAAGATGTCACTCTAATATTGTTACTAAAATATTCTTTAACAAGATACATTTACAGTGAATGACTTTAAACAAGAGCACTGCATTGTTTATCTTATGTGAAAACATGTATCTGCTAATGAGCACAATATATTGCTATCATCCATACCAGCTTTAACTTTTAATTCATTTTAGAAAACGAAAAAGCATGCAAGAAGTTGCAGTAAAAATGACATGCTAAACAGATTCTCTGCTACTGGAATGAGTCCTTTTTTTAGTGTAATAGATTATAAAATTCACTTTCAATGAATAAATATTTATATTTTACTTGTCATTCTCTCTGAAAAATGTTATTAAGAATAGTTGACTAAGAAGAGGAAGGAGCTAGAGAGATATATATGGTAAAGAATGCTTTAAGTTGCATCCCAGCCTACAAACAGGGGCCTGATGTAGATTGCGTGGTATTTCCCTAAACTGCTGTTTAGTTTCAATTTAACCTTCTACAAGCTACTATTCAGTTCTATGGCCAGCATATAGCTAAAGTTTATCCATTACAAAATATTTAAATGGGTAAGAACCATATCTGTTGTATTCTGATAAAAGAGTACTTATGAAATACATTTAAAATATGAAAATGTAGCTATAGAAACATTTAATGTAAATGCATGTGATTTATTTTTTATATTAAGATAGTGTTCAAACTCAGAATATTTTATAAAAAGAAACATATTAGAATCAGTTTGTTATTATTTGTATTACACTAGTGTTTAGGAACCCTTATCTTATAACAGAACCCTATTCCCCTAGCTGTCGAAACAGATCAGAAATACAGTCTCTCTCAGTGATTTTATAGCTTCAAAAAATAAGTCTAGTAAATGCAAAGATGTGATGAAACAATATTGATAAGCATGACTTTACTTGCAAGATAACTTTTGTCCTGTAAAGTTCAGGGAAAAGAAATATAGTTCTATCTGAAGTGTTATGGACAGTGTAGAAAAATCCCAGAAAGTTGCCTTTTAATATAACGGATTCACCAAACAGAAAGCCAACATCTTAACAGTACATGAGAAATACTAAAAAAGGATAGAAATAGGTTGTGACAGGCCTTGCAAAGTAAAGAAACCTTATTTGGTAGGATAAGAAAGGGAAAACAAGCCCAAGGGTTTGAAGAGGATATAGTCAAAATTGCAGTTTAATAAATTCACGTTTGTAATTTAAATGGATTAGACTGCATTTGCTAAAATCATAAATGACTTTGCTGACTGCAATGTGAACCTGGAGCACAGTGAACAAGGGAGTCCTTGGACAACTTAATTGTTGCATGAGCTCTACAAAATACAGACAACTTGGAAGTGAGGTCCTAGGGAAGAGGTCACATGAATTGTGGTCTTGGACGATAGGCAAGTTAAAGGTGACGTCCAAAAGTGAAGAGAGGAAGCATAACAGGGAAAAATCTGAAATATGAACATGAACATAAACTTAGCTAGTCTGCAGCTGAGCTTGACCATATAGCTAGGCATCCATCAAAAAATCACATTTCTCCCCAAAGAGGGTGCAAGCTTTAGTTTGCAGTGAAAGATTTGTTTAAAGTAGAGGATACATTTGTACATTTTTAACCATAGAAGCAAATTTAGATAATTTCAATCTGCAAATAAAAGTTATTGAATAAAATAGCATTCTGTAAAGGATACTGTTGCAGAATCTGTATATAAAAATACAGAAAAAAAACTCCTTGCCATGGGAGTTGAAGGAAGACAAATTTTACATTCAACTATCAGACCTCCTGAAGGGAAAAGCCAGAAAAAGGTTTAAGTATCATTTCTTAGTGTCAGATCAGCCTGTAGGATCACTGCGTTTTGTTGAGAATAGTTTCATTGGAGCAACAGAAGCTGAAATGGAGAAGAACATCAGACAACTGAAAAGTACTCCATGGATATATATAAGAATATGTGGGAATTTGTTATTATTATATTCCACTTCTAAGGAAGAACAGACATCTCTGTTCACAGGAAGATGGGAGAATTGGATGAGGGAAAGCTGCATTATTTCTCTTGCATGGTGCTATGTGAAGAGAGAACAAGGAACAGGAGAGAACAGTTCAAAACAGGAGTTGTACCAAAAGATAAATTTCAAGTTAGTTATTGTGAAGAAAATAAGTCTTCAGTAGAGAAGAAAGACTGAAAAGAATGGACATTGGGGGCAAAACTGCACAGACATAAGAGAAAAAAACAGTTTAACAGGTCAAGGGGATGAATGAATGAGTGACAGTAGAGAACAGCTGACAGAGAAGGGGTCTGAGTCACAGAGGAACTAGCACAAGGCAAAAATAAACAAATTGTACTGCTTGGAACTGTTCAAGCTACTGAACCCACATTTTGCTTGAACAGAAGGGAAAAATATGCTTGCTGATAGTAGCATGTATAGTTCTTGAACACTTGCCCAAAAACAGATAGAAGAAAAAAAGGAAAACAAAACCAGTTTCTTGTACTATCCAGTGCTGAAAAAAGAGAGCACCTACCATTCCAATAAAAAGATCTGCAGTGTGAGAAAATCTATACCAACACATTTTATCCCCTCTCATAGCTATGACTTTGAATTCAAGAACTGACAGTTTAAAAATAGTTTTTATTTTGAATAAACATCCAAATTGACTAAATTGTCCATACTTTTAATCTGTAGATGAATACCAAAGTAAAAATAGCTAAAAATACATTAACCTTTGCTTGTAGTCAAGCTGCTGACTTACATACCTGGAATAAAATTGATATTTTCATTATATTGAACAATTCAAGAAAAATGATAGCAGCTATTTCAGATTTAATCTTGTAAATTGTAAGCTAAATTGACTACTCTTGGTACTTGCTTTAGCCAGTATTTGTTCCAGTGCCAAGTTATGCTGAAGGAAAGAGGTCATTCTATGCAACATTTCCTCAACTTTTGCCCGGAATAGTCCCCTCCCTGCCCTTTGACACTTGAGTTCTTAAGAACTTTTATCTTTTCCTAGTCTAAAAAGCAAAGAAATACAGCCAACCAAGTTAGCGTGTTTATTTGTTCCAACTCCTCCATTAGAAGGAAACACTAAAGAATCATTACAGAGCTCAGTGAAAAAAGCTCCTAGGATCAGATTTTCTTAAGAAGGTACATTATTTCATTAATATATTTACTTCCTAAAAAGACACCATTGAATGACTATATAAAATGTTACAATAGATAATACTCAGGCTGATTTTTTCTTGGGTGTTTATTTTGGTGTTTTGGAAGATTTCTTGGCTGACTGTACTAGTTTGCCAGCTTTAGGTGTTGCAAAAGACTTTGCTTCAGGCTTTCTGGGAGTCTTTTTCAGCTCTTTTTCCTTTATTGCCTCCTTTGGCATGCTGAACTGCTTGACTTGTTTTTGTTTTGGTGATATCTGCAAGTCTGCCCGCTCTTCAGTAACTTTATGTTTTGTTTTTGGAGTCTCCTGAGGTAGAGATGTTTTTCTTTTACCAAGGCGTGTTTTAGTTTTCTTGCCCAGCTTGTCACCTTTTTCTGGACTCTGACTTGGTTCCATTTTCTGTATTTAAGAGACAAAAAAGCCATTACCCTTCTACATAAGAAACATCTTCACTGTTTTTCCAAGAAGAGAGATCAGTGAAAACTATCATAAATGACAAACGCTTTCTATCAATTGCACTATTCCCTAGCACAAATGATCTGTTCACATTTCAGGCAGGAAGTGCAGAATTAACACACCAGTCATGAAACACTATTACACACAATATCATGTGTACACAATATGGTGTGTAACAGTGTAAGGCAGTAAATAGATTTCGCTGATGCACGGACGTTCACTTGTTTGGCCAGCCAGGTCACTGAGCTAATCTGCTGGCAGAGCTTCATACCACAGTCCCTTTCTTGCCACGTGTCTGGACTTACTAGCTTCAGCAGAGCTGGACTTTAAGTAGACCCGATCTGTGAAGATATAAACTGACTGCAATCTGTCTATGCACTAAGCCTAGTACTCCCTAGAGACTGGCACACATTCCCAAGAGGCCCCCATGAGAGCAGGTTTTTTGTCAACAGAACAATTCATACAATCCAACTCCAGCTGTATCTCTCCCAGGGCTCTGGCAAGCACATCTCATCACATGAACTAACCTAGGCCTATCATATGACAGCAGCTTGAAGCAAGCTGTATGAATGTCCTTGGTGGGCTGCACGTATTCTTAGCTGTAGGTTGGACATCCCTGAACAGGCACATAGATAGAGTTCAAGGGTATACTCCAATCATGAACTAAACTGAATTTAGAAATGTTATCGAAACAAAATGGATGAATAAAACAATTAGGATCTTAAACGTGAATACGATCAGTCTGGTTGTTTAGCAGGCATGTTAGTCATGTGAGCCACATTGTCTCCAATACTGATAATAATACAACTGTACAGTATTTCACACAAGCTGTGGGCTCTCAGTTTATATTTTGTGATTATTAATACTGCAGGCTACTATGCTACAGAATGTGTTGTTTGTTTTTCCTTAAGTTTTGCACTCCAGGCAGATGATGATATATTAAAATATAATTAATTTTTACAAGCAGTTTTTAATTTAGAAATTAAATATTTAATTTAATTAAATACCAAGCTGTTTCTCAATCATTTCTCCTTCTTCTGACTTCAGACCTGTCATTTTAGCTAGACAGAACTGCCACTATTCAGAAGTAAAGGACAGCAAAGTACTGGCTTCCTTTGTCTGTAAGAGGGGTTAATAGAAAAGTTCCCAAGGTATCCCCCCACATATACTAACTCCTTGCTTTCATAGTATTTTACCCCCCCCCCCAAAAATCCATTTCACTTGATGTATGTTGAAACATATTTTTCTCTAAGGAGCAATGAATTTAATCGGTTCAGAATGTTTAGTTTTAACCAAAATGTGAGTTTCTCAATATTAATAGACAATTACCTTCAGCTCAGCTATGCTGGTTGTTTTTTGAATAGGCACTAGTTGTGGAATTTCTCCATCGTCATCATCATCTGGTTCTTGGACTACTTCTGCTTTTTCTTTTATCTCTGGTTCTTGGTTAGCAGCAGTAGCATTAATTTCAGTTGTCACAGCAACTTCACCTGAAGTCATTTTTTTACCTGCTTTCTTTGGTTTCTTTTCCCTTCTTTTCTTTTTCTTCTAGAATTAATTGCAAGTTTATCTCAGACATATACCCACAGTATTTCTAAATATATAATGATCTGTTTTAGTATGGGTAAAACATAAGACATTCTAGCAATGTCGATGTAAATATTGTTCTATAGACCTGACTGGTCAACCATATGTAAAACATTAAAAAAAAAAAAAAGCATAACTGGCAGAGTGAGAAGAGTTCATTACAAAAACTACATAAATGCACAGCAATAATGTCAGGATTACAGCCTGTAAGTTGAATGTGTATGCTCTCAATTTATTTTGGGCACAGAAACATCATCCACAAAACTCTGTGTAAAGAAATAGCTGATATTTTCAAGATAAGTAGGTGAAAAAACACCAAAATCAGATGTAAATATTTGAGCTTGTGAATTATTCAGATGCCACTGATTAGCAGATAAGTAATGGATGCATAGTCTTAATCTGCGTATATGTTAATTAATGTATTTTCAGATGGGAAATGTGAATAAACATTAAATTCAAGCAAAAAGTTCTGAGAAGAAATCTCAGATCCCTACAGTTAAAGGGCAGAAACTTGTACCTTACAGAATGGCCTGCTACTATTCTATTTCCAGTTTGCTTTATAACCTATCAGGGAGTTTCCATGAGCTCATGATACCAAGTATTGCAAGTGCCCAAAGTCAGGAGTACCTAACCCATTTGTAGCCACAGATGCCTGGAATCCACTGCCAACATGTTCAGAACCAACATATTAGATACTATAATGCATAAAGAGTACTCAAAGAACAAGCGGTTCCATAGGGTTTCACGGCTTAGTTCAAATAAATTTTTTACCTCTTCTTCCTTTTTATCAACAGATGGCTCTTTGTCAAGCTCATCTAAGTTGGAGATTTGTGCAGTAAAGATTGGAAGAGCAACTGATTTAACTGTTTTGAGGTGAAGAATTTTTACATTTTTCCAGTTCTGCAACAAAAAAAAGTGCGTATTATATAAAAATAACAAAGCTGAAGCCAAGGCATTTCATAATTTAGTGTCATCAGTCAGCAGTACCTTTGGTAACTTCTTTGCAATCACCTCAGCTGCAGCAATGACATTTTCTAGTATCTCATCAGCTTCCATTCCAGTGTGACCTATACGTGCTGTACTGAAAGGAGAGTAATATTTACGTATAGGTAAAAAAAAAAAAAACCAACAAAAAAAACATACTTCTTCTAATCAATTGACTTGTTCTTAGGCATATCCAGAAATGAAAAACCCACTTATCTGGAATTATCGTAATGGATGGCTTGCTATTGCAGTAGTCTTTTGTAATAAGTCACAATGGATTTGCCTGTATTACATTAACCTTTTTGTATTTGGATATGTAACTTCTACCTTATATTACTAAGCATATTGCAGATTTAGATGGTTTTAGATGCAAGACAAACAAAAAAGTCTTAGAAGAATAGAATGTTTTGAAAGTAGTTTTTATCTAATTTAACAGTAATATTTCTAAGATTGTATATGCTGTTTGATAGTGACAATTGCCTAGAAATTCCTTAACTATCAGGAAAAAGAGATAAGAAGTGATATCCTACAGTAAGACTTCTCATTAAAATTATTAAAAAAAAAAACACCCAACAACAACAGATATTATGATTCAAAAGGGTCTATATCTAGAATGGTGCCTCAACTTATTTTATTCACATATTAATAGAATAAAAATAAATAACTCACTTAAAACTCCTACAGTTAAGGTACAATAGTCCAAGTGAAGCATTAATTGACTTATACTTACTAACAGCAACCTTTGTTGGTAACTGGGAGTACAGTTCCCTGGATATGTTTGTGCAGTTCCTTAGCAAGGTTGCTGGCTTTCAGGTTTACAGATAAAGGTGCCCTAAGGAAGAAAGGGGAGGAGGGAAAAACACTTTACAAAGAAGATTCAGTTTTATAAGATACTGCAAAGCAGCTGCACAGAAGTTAAAGACCTACTTTTTACTTCGATAGAAGTGTTTTCCTAGATGTGAGGGCAACAGTCTTCTAATTCGGTCATCAGACAGGAAGAGATCAAATCTGTTCAGGAGACGACGTTTTGCTTCAAATGGTTTATACTCTTTTCTGAGAGTTTTGTATGAGATGATCTGCAATGTAAGCAACAGCTTAGTCCCAGCTGCTGAAAACAGCCTAGAATACTTCTTAAAACTGCACAGAACTAACTTGTGTAATTGCTAGTCTATCAAGATGTTATTTTGTCCTCCCAATTTTTGAACACTGAAGACAACCAATAGAAAAAGGATACTGTTCTTTTTATTTAAGAGTCAAACAGTATGGATCTCTTGCATAGTAACTGCATGGCACCAAACAGAGCTAGAGCACATGGTAACACCTAAATGAAGTAAATATAACAATAAAAATAATTTTCCACTTTTATTGCTAGTGGCATAAATACAATGGAGCTGCCAAGGGCTCCTATCGTTTCACATTGTGAATTTTTTAAATTGTTAGTTTATTCACATTAAATACTGAACCATTTTCTCTAGCAGACACATCTATTAAATAGACTCAGTTTTGAACTGAAGAAATTACTCTGAGTAAATTTTGAAGTTTAGAAAAAAAATGCAGTTTGAATTTTCAGAAAAACTCTGGCCAGAGATCATTGACACAGAAGCACATCTATTAAACAGTGGGGAGGGGAAAAGAAAAGAAAAAGCAAGCAAGGCAACCGCTCCGCCTCCCCGCCGGGGCGGCCCCGCGCCCACCGCGGCTCTCACCTGGCTAACGCTCGTGACGCCCTTCTGCGCGAGCAGCTTCTTGTACATGTTTTCGGTCTGCTCTGCGGCCAGGCCCGGCTCGTCCCTGGTGAAGAGGCAGACCTCGGCGCCGTCGGCCCGGATGCCGTGGGGCAGCGGTCTGAAACGGCAGCGCGGGGAAGGGGGGGCTCAGAGCGGGCAG
>NW_020450690.1:480982-514220 GCF_003343035.1 Apteryx rowi
CGCGGGGCTTGGCGGGCTCGTAGCTCCCGGACCGTCCCTTTGGCCTTCTCTGAAGACGGGTGCGACGCTGGCTTTTCGCCGGGCGTCGGGAGCCTCCCCTATCCCTCCCGAAGGTGACAGGAGGAGCCTCGCTGTGGCTTCAGCCGGCTGCTCAGCATCCCCGGGTGCGGCCCGTCCAGCTGGTGCCGTGGGCGTGTGAGGGTCCATTTTTTTCCCAAGTGATCCTGGGCTTGGTCCGCATTCGCTGCTGATGTTTCTTCTGCTTTATCTAAGCACGGAGGGCTGGGAGACCTTGCTGATGAAGCCTGAGACCAAGAGGGCATCGAGCACCTCAGCCTTGTCTGTGTCCGCTGTCACAAGGTCACCTGCCCCACTCAGCAACCATCTGATTTTTCCTTGTTCAGCCTTTTGCTACCGTTGTAGCAGTAGGAGCTCCTGCTGCCCTTGCTGTCCCTGGCCAGTTTCCACCCAGGACGAGCTTTGATTCTCCTCATGCCATCCCTGCCTGCCTCAGCAATGTTTCTAGATTGCTCCGTTGCAGCCTGTCCCTGCTTTCACCTCCTGTACACTGCCGCTTCGCACTGGGGCACTCTCGTAAGCTCCCTGTTTAGCCAAGCCAATCTCCTGATACGTCCAGTTGTTCCCCCAATATCAGGAGGGACTGTCTGTGCCTGGAGGAGGTTGTCCTTAAAGACCTGCTGCCAGCTTTCCTGAACCCCTTTGCCCTTCAGAGCTGCCTCCCATGGGATCCCGCCTGCCGGTTCCCTGAACAAAACGAAACCTGCTCTCCCGAAGCGCAGGGTCTGTACTCGGCTGCTCATCTTCCTCACTCCCCTCAGCATCTTGAACTCTGCCATTTCCCGGTCACGGCAGTCAAGGCTGCCGCCGAGTATCACATGCCCGACCAGTTCTTCCTTGTTCGTGAATAGTCAAGGCAGAGCTGCTGCGTCTCTGTTTCAGGTTAGAAACGCATGGACTGACTGCAGGAAACGGGCTTAGCTCTGAGAAGCTTATTCCACTGCACCAATGCGCTGTTTCCAGACCAGACCTAGCCTGGCACTAGTCTGGCCTTGTTCCACAGCGCTGTGTCTCCCCTGGCAGCTTTGGGCCCTCCTCATTCATAACACTAGCAAGCTACCACATAGATAATCTAGCTATGTGTAACTGGGGGTTAAACATACATGAAATTATTAGTTCCTTGCTCTAGTCCTCCATTTTTTTCCTTGCTCTTTGCCTTTCTAACCATGCCCTTATTCCTTTTCATCAGATGTCTTCCAACACAATTTGTTGCTCTCCCAGTACAAAGAGAGAGGGATTAAAGTACCCTCGTCTCTGACAAGCTGCTTTATGTACAATTTATGTTTTAATTCTGCCGGTGGTGTTCATGGGGCAACAGTGAAAGAGCCAATGGCTTTGACACTTCCCCAGCCTTAGGGAAGAGCTTGGAGTAGCACCTTCAACATTGCTTAGTTGCCCATTCACTGTTTGTAATTTGAGGTAGGCATACAGAGTTAAGGAGGTTGGTTGCGTCTTAACTGACTTAGTGTAAGTTGCTGTAGAGTAGGTCATATACTGATATTAAAGAGTGAAAAAGTTCCTGGAAAATGGAAATTTTGACTTTCTCTTCTGTGACTTGGGCCAATAAACAAAGTAAATGAAACTGGTTAGGAAAAAGAAAAGTCATCATTTGTCACCAGGTAGTTGTAATATGAACTATTGATTGGAGAAAGTATAGAAGGGTTGAGACCATGCAGAGCAGCTAAATTAGACAGACTCATTAAAATCTTTTGAGCACTGGCAAAACTCTATGCAAATGATACAAGCTGTGGCATTTTATTATCTGCTAATTGTATTAGCCTTGTTCCTGACTCTTCATAGGCCTTGTGTATTTTACAGCAGACATGATTTAATAAAACAGAAACATATTATTATAACATGTTGTAATAAAACAGAAAAAGTCAGATGACTGCATGGGAAGCCTCTTTCTTTGAAAATAAGCCAGGCTAGTTTTGTAAGCTATGATTGAACAGTGTGTTTGAAGCATGATTGTACTGGGTCAGCATAACATTAATAAGATAAAATTAAAGGGACTGTTATCAGGGACTCAAATTCAAATTTCTCAAATATCAGTCTCATCCAAATACATTTTTCTGCAAGCTTTTGAGTCTGCCATGACTAAATTTCACTAGATGTGATTTAACTGACTTATTATGATAATTTTCTCTTGAAAGGTATTTGACATAGCTAATAGAGCTGTCATGGGGAAAAAAAAACCCTGCTAAGTTAGTTAATCTCTGGATAAATAATGTTTCAGCTTAATATGTGAATTGCATACAATGAAAGTAAACTATGAAAAATGTAATTTTAATTTTGGACGTTTGCAAATGAGTAGCTATTCTTACAAGGAAAACTATATTTGTGACTTCCATAAATGCTCTACCTGTAAGCTAACCATATTCTGCTGTAGCCTTCAGTTTAGCTTTGTCTGCTTATGAAAGTATGTGTTTTTCCCTAAGCCACTTGTCACACTTATTTAAATGCTAAGATTTAAAAGGATGTATCTGCCAACCATTCCACTGTATTACTTATCTAAGATGATGTTTCAGCATATTCCTAATTTTATGCTTGCTCCTGGCAAAAGGGATGTACAAGCAGCTATTGTAAATGGGTCTTTGGGGTTAAAGACTACTCCCTTCGTGTGCCTCCCAGAAGTTCCCTTAGCAGGCTCATGTTACTCCCGATAGTTTGATGGCAGATGTCAAAATCCTAGCTCTTCATAAAGTGTACTTCTTGCAACAAAAGTAGTGCAAAGAAAATGCAGAAATTCAACCAGACAGATTAAGAAGTCCCTTATAAAAGGGACTTAAGAGCAGCATCTTCCTGCTAGTTCTGGAGTTGAAACACTAGGGTTTTTTTTTAGATTGTGTTCCTTTGCAGTCCCAGTGTAAGCCTCTAGCTATCAGATAGACGGATGCTTACACTCCAAGTTATTCCGAGATGACTGCTTCAAAAGAACGGAGGCACCTGTCCTGGTGACACAAGCTGCAAAATTTTCCTATTGTCATCTTTTGCCTATCAACAGCTCTGCAGGCTTGTGGCACTAACAAAATGACAGGAAAACAGTCTCAAGTAAATTTTTTCCCCAGTAGTTAGACCCTCATCTCTCTCATTGCTCTTAGAAATACGTGGACTGTTTTTGGTGTATGTGTAGATAGCTGAGGGTAAAGGTAGAAAAATCCAACTTATGTTGGAAACTGAACCTTTTTGTGAAGGAAAGCCAATGAAAGAGTTTGTATTATAAAAAGTTAAACATACACACAACAGATTCTGGGTTTGTTAGCATAAATTTCCATTTTATATTTAGACTAGACTCCTTTCTAGCATTTCTTCAGAGGAAAAAAAAACCATTTTGGCAGGTTTATAGTGCACTAAAATATACACAAAGAAACAGGTTCACAATGTAAGATCTTCAGTAGTAACTCCAGTTTTGTTGGTATATTTTTCTTTACCAAATGCTCTATAGGGTATACAAAAACAGCAGAACAAGTAAGAGCCTTTAAGTACCAGTTCAGGAAGAAAACAGTCTTGTCTGGAGTACATTTCATCTGCTTTGACATCATCATTTAAACAGTCTGCATTAGGAATCAAAAAGCCAGAGTAATACAGAATCAAGTACTTGGGACAATTGAAACAATCTTTTTTCTTATGTAATAATAATAAACACTTATTAAAAAACCCTCACATTTCTCATAATTAACATAGTATTTAATATTTGGACTGGTGTCAAAAGTAGTTTAAAACAGAGGTTCTTCATTGAGCAATCTTCGCTGGGCCTTTATGCCACTGAAAAAAATCTGTGGAGGGGCATAAAATTCATTACCAGCAGATATCCCTGTGGATAAACCTCTTTAAAACAGCCGTTTTTCTTACAACACTAAGACACCATCCTAATAGCTTGCTGTTAAGAATACAATTTACTACCAAAACAAGTGCATCAGGAAGCTAGCTGGTGCCATCATAGCGTACAAACGTATGCTAGTTTCCAATTGTCTGCAAACATGATCAAAGTACATGGTGTGGTTTCAAGTAGATTCAAGTTGATGGCAAAGTTAGTCAACTAATTGGCATACCCATTTCTTCATTTAGCGTGCTTGTTTCTGCAAGTTACAAGAAGTAAAATAATTATTTTCTTGTTGCAAAATAATCAGTACTGCTGCACATTCATTCAGATTATTTTACATTTAATTATTGTTACATATATCAAGGCTTTTATTTCAAGAACATACAAGATCTTAATTTTTATCATTTTAGTTTATGTTTTTATAAGTTACATCATGGCTATGCACTTAAGCCATATCTACACTACAAACTTTGGCCAACAGTCAGGGAAAATAGGCATGATCCAGATCAGTACTGCACTGCATACAAAAGCTGCTGTAAATGCAATCATACTGGAGAAAAACTTCAATCCCCTCTTTTCCACTAAAAAAAAAAAAAAAAAACAACACTTCAGTTTTGCTGGTGTAAGTTACATCCACTTCAGGAATACTCTGCCAGTATCATGTGCTAGTATAGCTATACTGGCAGTGCTCCTGGGGTGCCTGTAGCTTCAATCCAACTTCCATTTCCTTTTTTTTTTTTTTCCTGTTTTAAATTGTTGTGGCTGCACAGCTCCTACATCTTCAATGCAGTGTACCACATTTTCACAATAGGAAATAAGTACTCAAAATGATCATTTAAAAAAGTTTATTACATCAATGAATCAGCAAATACTATTTATTTCAAACAAAGCCACAGATTTTTTTTCTCTTTGATCTAAATTCAGCTGTATTCAGTAGCACTAAAAATGGGACTATAAAATGTAGAATGGAGATGTAATAAAAAAAGTTGAAATGCAATCTGAGGATTATTCAAATATAATGTATTTTTTAGCTCTTATAGCTAAAATGCAGCCAATTAGTGTAGACTTATACTTTATATTTCCATATCAGCATGTTTAAATGTTATATAATGCAAATATTTTATACCCTAATGAAAAAATCTCATATTGCTTAGTATCTTGAATCGTAAATTGTAGATTAAAATTTTATTTAAGCTTCCCTTTATAGACAAGGTGATGTTAATTTGATTCATGGAAATGGTAATCAAAAACACTAGATGGGATGAGTTATGGAGATGCTAAGACTTTGTGTACTAGCATTTCAACCCACCAGATGATTTTTTCAGTTTTGCAATGAATACATTCCATCCAGCCCCAAAATAACAAAATTTTAGAATTCCTCATTAAGTTTGCTCTAAAGGGAAAATTCCACTTGAGCATCATGTAGTTGTGAGATGTATTGCAATGCTTAGGAAAAGTTTTAAAAGTTTGAACAATTTAGGAATTTTAGGAACTGTAAAAATTCTCCAGTGATGGTCTTGGAGAATTTAAAATCCATGAGCTGACTTCAAGAGAGCACACTGATAGGTGGAAATCTTAAATCAATCCAGAACAAGAATAACACAGTAAATTTCCTTGGCTTTTGATTTCTTCATTAGCTTAAAATCCAAGGAGTTGTGGGTTTTGTTCACTTGGTAGAAAAAAAGTTACTTTAAAACTCTGATTTACCAGAAAAATAAAAGCCCAGAGATTTGCAGACATAATAAAATTTATTTAAATTCCATGCATTACGGTAGCTACAAGTGTAGTCATATGAAACTGAAGGACAATAACTTCTTCTGTCCATACAATGTAGCTGTAAGTGAAATGAATGGGAGTTCCACAGTTACAAAGAAACAAACAAAACCCCAAAACAACCCCAAAAAGGTAAATCTGTTTCAGTTTTGAGTTCTGTGAATTCAGATACAGTCACTAGACTGTAAACTTTTGGGGGAGGAGATGGGCTCACCACAATTGTACAACTGAAAATGTTTAGTTTAAGACATTCTGAAGAAGCTCGGAAGATTCCTTTTAATAATTACTAGTAATACTCTGGAAAATGAAAAATCAGTTAGCCTTCATCCTAATTGTTAGAATCAGGATAGCAATTGTACTTTCAAAGTGCAGCTAACTAGGGTTTCGTTATGCAGCTCCTTCAAGTTGTACTGAGTAAGCTTTATTTTGAACCAGTTTTGCTTTTAATTTCTCCAGAACACATCACTGGTCCTCACAAGCTTACATTGCTTTGATATGCAAAAATTTACAGACTGTGCTTGATTCTGACCCTCCCATATTTCAGTATGTGCAAACTCTTAGGGATTTAAATAGTCTTTCTCCCTCTCAGTTCAGACTGATCTTTAAAACAGCAAGGATTATCCAGCCCTCTAAATTAAAGACAGGGTGAACTGAGTAACTTATATAACTGGCACTTTTTAATTGGCCCAGTTCTCCCACAAAAATGTAGCTCTTATAAATACTAATAGGCACGATTGCCACAAATTCTCTTATTTTTGCAAGTTTCACTGATTTACTCGTTGTTAGCATTTTCTGCAGTTAAGAATTCAATAACGCTGTATTTTATAAAGACACAATATGTAGTTCTAGCCTTCAAAACTGACTTACTGTGTCTAGTAAACATGTTAAGTCAACCTAAATTTGCTGTAGTTATTAACAAATGTAAAGCTAATGAAGGTGCCACATTTGCATGAATGTTTTTAATTTTAAGAATGCATTCAAAGGGAAGGGGCAAAACTAATTCCTGTAATACAAACTTGGTTGAGTGCCTAATTGCCTCATTTAAAACTGTGTGTGTGGGGAGGCTGAGGAGTTTAGAAAAGTCCGAGTAACCAAATATCTAGGTTACTGGAAAGTTAAAAAGCTAATGCAACTGTGTTACATCCAGATAAAAAACATTATTCAAAAGTAATTCAAATACCGAAAAAGATTTCAAATTGAATAGTTTATTAACATGGTAGTTGTCTTTGTAACATGTGCACACACACTCGCACACTCTGAATGATCTGCCTGGAAAAAAGATGTCTTAATATATGCTGGGGGAAATTAAACATTAAAAATCCTTTAAATTTTCATAATTATAGGCAATTATGTCCACATCACTTACAAAGCTATTGCCGAATCTTTCCAAGGAAGCAGAATTTGGGAGAAAAAAAAAATTCTTTTGGGGGAAATTCAACAGTGGCATAGCAGAGCTCTCAATATGAGAAAGCTGACATAATGTGGACCTTTGCTGTGAAATTTGTCTTTGCAAAATATGGGGAGAAGTTTATCAATGGGCAGAAAATAAGAAGGCGGTGTGAAGTAGGCTTTTGCAGAGTCGATTTTCCTCACAGTATTGTGCGGGGGTCATTGAGAAAAATGCTTAGTCCTTCTCTGGAACCAGTTTCAGAACTTTTCCAATTGCAATGGTCTTGCCTAAACCAAGGAGACAAATACTAGAGTTAGATATATTGTTGAAAAGAATGTATATACCTCTAAAGAGTGTGAAAGCTTCCCCCCAGAATACGGGCTCTCCAGAATATTAGAATTTATACAATACAGCAATTTATTCTCTGTATTGCCAAAGCATCAGTGCATTTTTAAAAGTACAATAAAATATTAAAAATAACACTAATACTTTTTTTTTTTTTTAAGCAACAGAAGCTACTTTATCCTATATAGACATACCATTTAATCATTGGTATATAAGGGAATTACAACTCCTGTTTCTGCAGTTTTTAAATGTAACTTATTTTAAACATGTCCCAAAAATCCTTAAGAGTTTTTACCAGGGTAAGCACGAGTTAAAGCCCAACATACAACACCCCCCTAATTTCACTGACATAAATTTTTCCAGTTCAGCCTTTTGTTTCACAGTGCATACTTCTGTACATTATTCCTCTAAAACACATTCTTTGTTACTAGCAAAAAATTACAATGTACAATGACAGCATTTTGCTTAGATTTCCTTATGCAGTTATTTATATAACAGTTTCCCACTAGATACCAGCATTTTTAATACCTCATTTCCATGCAAGATTTTCTATTTCAAATAAATGTATTTTTGCAGCAGATAAATTAATAATTATTGACCAAGCACTCTTACCCTCATCTCTTAAGGTAAAGCGCCCCATCTGAGGGAAATCTTTGAATGTCTCAAGGCAGATGGTTCCTGCTGTCCTTAAACGGGCAATGCATACTTGATCTTGTTTTACGAAACGGGGCCGTGTCTTACTTTTTTCTCCTGTTTTTTTGTCTACCAAGCAGATTAAGGCCTGCATAAGAAAATAATGAATATCTGTGAGTGCTAAAATATATATATATTTTTTCTTCCTTTCTAAAAGAAACTGATGAGTGGTCTAAGAAAAAAAACATTTAAAAGTACAAAAAAGAACTTCAAGATTTACTGCCTAAGAGAATTGATCGTTATTTCTTACTGCCATTTTGGTTGTGTGCCAAAGATTCCAACCAAGGCTGGATTTGTTAGTTGCTCTACATATGTACCGAAAGACCTCCTGCCCCCAGGAAGTGTATTGTCTATATTCAGATTATTCATATCCCCAGTTAAGAGATGCTTACTGTTATCTCAACTTCTTCAATACAGGTGTGGATGTGCAGCACAGCATTATAACCTGGGCAGATAATGGATTTGTGCTCAATTATCACTATCTGCAAAACAATCAAAAATAAATATAAGCGTATTTCTTCCTCATTTCATTATTACAGATCAGAGAATAACCAAACACAGTTCTATATTAAAATGTATAGTTGAACAATATACCCACATTTAACCAATTTTGGTGAAAAAAATAAAATTCAGAAGTGACTTAACTGTTTATAATATTAAGTATTAAATGGAAGAATTGGCCAGAAAAGACCTTGCTTTCAAGATTATAAGTGTCTAAAACTTAATGCAGAGGTTACATTCGGGACAAGTGATTGATATTTTTAGAACTCAGATTTCTGACACCAGAGTCGCAAGTATGTATATTATGGTCAATTTAGAGATATGATAGTGAGTCAAAAATCTGAACTAAAGCTTAAAACTACTGAAATTTAGATTTGTTGAACACAGGTAAAATATTTTAGTACTCTTTACCCACTTATATAGCAATTAAATGTTAGTTATTCTACCTGGGCATCAAATGTACGTCCAGAATGACACAGGTTGTTGGGATCACAGAGTATAAATCCTGGAAGGATCTCTTCCTCTTCAATTCCCTTCAGTCGGATCTTTAGATTTTCACCTGGGGCTACTGAATCAGTTTCTACATCATCAGAAAGGATTCCAAGAACTTCCACGTTGTGCTTAAAGAAAACAAAAGTGCAGTTTTCTAACATGAATATTTTAGTCTCTAACAAAATCACTTTAATGGAACATGATTTCAATACATAAATCCATTATAGTTTGAATCCATTATACTCAGTTCTACAAGCTTCACAACATGTAAAGCATTTGAACGATGTAACAGAACTTCCCATTTTTCCGGTTACTAAAATATAACATAGCATATTTATTCAACAGATTTGAATTCATATAATTCTATAACATATGTTCAATGGAGAGCAAATTTAAAACTTATCCACTATGTCTGAAAGTGAAGTCACTTTAAAATTTATAAAGAGATGAGAGAATACATGCATATTATCCACTAAGGAGAATGCAAACCACATTGTTACACAGGCTCACTACATTCAAAATATTACAGTCTGAATATTAATGCCATCTAGGAAATCCTAGAAATTCCAAGTTCTACAGGTTTTCCTGGAGAAGATGATAAAAAATACCAGATATATATCTAATGACTGCTCCCCACACAAACAGTGGAAAGGAATTTTCTTGATGTTCCTATATACTCTCTTCTGGTTTTGTATCCTTACTCACTACTAGATATCACCAGGAAATAAAAATTGGAATAGCAGAGAAGTTAAAGAGGGGTAATTTCAGAAAGAGGGTTATTGTTCTGACTTCCTGAAGTTTTAGTTCCCTCCTTATTAACTGCCAAAGCAATTAATTAAAAAATGTGTGTAATCAAAAGTGCTGAAGAATTACTAAATAGAAATTCTACAATATAACAGTTTGGTTAAGGTTATTCTCCCAGTCAACCCAAAAATAACATGGGCATCAGATGCATATCAAACAGTTTTATAGAAAGCTACAGTTTAAGTTACCTTAAAAACTGAAAAGTATAATCTCAGACCCTCTACATTCAGCTTTAAGGTGCAGCAACTCTCGAGAAAGGTGACATGGAAGTCAATCTAATCAATTATCTTATTTAAGAAATAACAGTTTTCAGTAAGCAATAAAGTAATCGCACATGAGTATTGAGACATTTTCTAGCAAACTATTTCAGTGTACAGAAGTGGAAAGAGTGTCTCAGCTTAAATCGAGATAAAATAAATAGGTAAGAATGATCAAATTTTCCAAATTATTTTTTGTAAGAAACTAATGGAAACAGATACCACCATTTGTTGAGAACACTATTCTTAGCTGCTGCCTCTCTCTTACACTATGTTACATTTTCACATCCTTCAGGACAGCATAATGATTCTGAATAGTGACAGTAGTAATCTTTCATCATGGAACAGCTGCCTACCTGCACAAACAAACTATTCATTAACTAGAGCAAGCTTTACGGCTTTCGGTCTTTCATTGTAACACATTGTACTGTCTGTATCCTTTTAATTTTTCCTATTTCCTTTTTTTTTTGGGGGGGGGGGGGAGTTTTGATATTTGAATACTAACCCACAGCAGCACAAAAAGGTTTTAGGGCCAACTGTACAAATCCAAAGCAAAACATAGTTCAAACAAACTGTCATGACTGATAGCCCAGCAATTGAGTTTAGTAAGGAGATGCAACTCGAATTCTGAATGCTAAGGAAGTAACCCATACATACAGAGCTAGATGGATATCTCTGTATGTGCGTGTATGCATGTGTATATATATATATACACACACACGTATGTATGTATATACACACACCCAGAAACATCACCCATGTAAAACATGAAAGTACAGTTCTGCTTGACTGAGCTATTGAAATTTTTTGATTTAGAGTAATTTCTTTAAGAATCAAGCTGTTTTCTAGTATAGTCATACTTTTAAAATATGTAAACGTTACCATACCTTGTTTGGCATCATCACAAGCTGTTGTCCTTTGCAAATAGAGCCCGATTCCAGCTTTCCAAGGACCACAGTGCCCATATCCTTCACAAAAATAATTTATTACATAAAAGTTAAAAACATTTTTCTAAAGAGTCTGCTCTATTTACTATTTAATTCTAAATATGGTCATTTAACTCTATGAAGTTATTTAGCACTGCTACACTTAATGTTTTGGAAGCTGTTCTCATGACAGATTACAGATATTAAGAGTCTCATATAATGCCAAAGTGGTTTACTTCCTCCCCCATTCCACAGTTCAAAAACGTAAATGACACCTGCCCACCGTATCAAAGGAAAAAAAAAGATATCCTCTAAAAACGTAATGAAATATAGTCCATTTACTGCTTTTTGAAAACAGTTCATTTATCCTTTGAATCCTATTATTTTGATTTGTACCTTATACTTATCCACAATTGGCAGCCTGATTGGTCCATCAACTGAACGGTTGAAGTTTGGCAAATTATCCAGGTATGGAATAAATGGTAATCCACTAAAACAGCAAAAGGCATTCATTTCAGTTATGTGAGCACCCTTCTAGTTACTAAGAATGGATAAATACAGTTAAATCTAACTTAATACCCCATCATTAGCATCCATGTTCCCTTAGCTAACATGGTAGTACCCAGAAAGCATATGTAGCTTTTATGCCCATGACATAGGCATAATTCACACAAAATCACTATCCCTTTTAAAAGTCTTGCTAGATATGCTTAATGTGTTTTGAAAGTGCCAAACCATAAGGTAGTTCCAAACATGATTTTCATTAATGTTTTAACTCCCATGAACCGTATTGGAAAATACGAGTGGAGACATGGCTTGTAGCTCATTATAATATGGCTTCGAGCAAACACTTCACATCAAACAATTATTCTTCCTCCCAACACAGCCAATGCAGCATCACTGGAAAATTCAAGTGCTGGCATTCAATCTCACAAGCCAAAAATTCATGAATACTGCTAATACTTTTATGGAGTCTGATAACTTTCATCTTCTGCAGTTACTAAATGCTTTTATTTGGCTGATTACAGAGTTCTGTCTTCCTGTTGTCCTGGTCATATTTAATCAAGTACCTTAGTCAATAATTCTTGAACACAGCTACAATACACCAAGCTGTACTTCTTCCTAGCTTCACTATAGCGCTGACTTTTATTGAAATATAACTATTATCCAAGTTGTTGAATTTAAGATACATACATATACCAAGGACAGAATTCTGACTGTTCTTTAAGGTTTGCTCCAGTCAATCCTGAGCAGGGCATGAAATGAATATCTTTTTTGGGATTGAAGCCAACTTTCTTCAAAAATGGCACCAGTTTTTCTTTACATTCCTCATATCTATAAAAATAACAAATGGATCAAGATAGGTTTAAATTATTCCAGTATGACATAACACTGTGTTTAAATAATAATAAAAAAAATTATTTAATAAGTCTGGTGGCCTATTTGAGTCTTCTCCCCAGTCTTTCGGCACAACTTAATATTGTCGATTCCCCTCATTCCTCTGCTCTGTAAAGCATCATCATTTTTTCCCCATGTACGCCAATTACTAGGCTGGATAAGAAACAGCATGTGCTATAGCTGCTTTTAGGCTAGAGATACAGGCCAAGATAGCAGGACAAACCAAGCAGACAACTACTTAGGTCTCGCTTCCACTTTAGTGATGGCTTGGTCTCTTTCAGTCTTCTGGACAATTTCATAAAACTTAACTATATTTTTATTAGACTTTTCCCCCTCAGCCAGTTGCAACTGAATTTGACAACATTCAAAATTTTGGGGAAGGTTAGGGCTGGACCAAGACAGCATAATTGGGCATGCCTTACTCTCTTAGGAAACCAGGCTGATGTTTTAAGGTTGCACAATCTCTCATAGCTTTCCTCAAAATCTTTCATGATTCTTGACAACGCAGCAAGTTCTCTGTGAGGGAGAAGTCACCATGGATTTGGCAGAGGACCATATATCTTGATAATCAAGATGACTATGCATTCATACCACATCTGCAGTTTGGGGCTACAATCTGATTTAAGAATGGCACAAACCTATTGAGGTAGATTCTCTCCAGAACAGTGTCTAACAAATGAAGACCAATATCTCTCTGTCCACTGAGGCCTAAGTGCTGACCTATTTCCTTTTTTATCGCATCTCTGCTCCCTGCCCCAGGCTGAGGCACATGAACATTCTGCAGCTACAGGTCACTTTGGGGATAATTAAAGACAGAATATATGCATACTATGACAATATTCATACACTGTACATATACAGAATATTCTCCACTTAAACAGAAATCTCTTATAATTACTGTAGAAAGAAAAACTATATCCCTTCACTACACAAATATTTCCAGGGAAGGACTGAGGTGTGCTTTTTAGCATCCAGCTTACAGGGAGGAGAAGAAAGATGTGAGAGAAGCTAAACAAGACATCAAGACATGAGTTCTGACACCTGGCAAAGTTAAAACCCTTAAGCAACATTTGAGTGTGAAGACAGAAAAAGAAAAGCTCCATTCTTATTATTCTAGTTATCTGTACTTCAAAATATATTTTTATTTTTCTAGTTATTTTTACCAGGCCTGTATCAGCACAAGACTCTTACCCCCCCCACCCAAACGCAATCAAGAATCACTTAATATATTATTTGCTTATTCATTTCAGCTTATCATGAGAGAACAACTGTAAATAATACAGGGTAGACACATATAAGGTGAGCAAGATAATGCTATTCTCACCAAACCTAAGCTAGGAGCTTAGCAGGAACATGGCCAAGTGATCAAGAATTTGGCAAACAAAACTGCTGACAACAGAGTCACTTCCTTTCAGTTTCAGTACATTTAAAGTTTCCAAGTCAACAATTAAGCTACGTTAGAATGTATGGATTTGTTAGATATGGCTGCACGCAGCCAAGCAGAGAAACACTATGTCCTTTGGCAGTCAGTGTTTTAAAGCAAGGCAGAACTAAAAGCTTAGTCAAGATGCATTGTCCTAGAAACTATACTTCTGTTTCTCCTGCAATTTTGATAACCTCTGTCCTTAGCTCACTATTCTTTCATCAGAAATAAGACTTTGGCATACAGTTACTTTGGCTTAGTCTTACTTTAGTTCAATATCACTTGATGAAGTTTTTTTTAATATTAAACTCACCGTTCATTACTCCAGTTTACGGTTGGATCATCCATTTTATTAATAAGAACTATTAAATGTTTTACACCTGCTGTTTTTGCTAACATGGCATGTTCTCTTGTTTGTCCACCTTTTTCAAATCCAGTTTCAAACTCTCCTTTTCTTGCAGAAATAACCTAATTAAAAACACACATATAAAAAAAGTTCTATGATTCTCTCAATACAAGAACAGATAATGAACAGTACAGCCTTATTCAATAACTAACTTTGGGTAGTCAAGATTGGTACAAAGTTTGGAAAATACACTGGCATAACCTCAATACTACCCATCAGTTTCTGCATTGACATATATAAAAATCACATGACAACTGTGAGCAATTTTATCAAGCTGTTAACAGTAACTCCAAAACCACTCTGCTTGCCAGACTTTGTAAGATTTGAAAAAAAGAGGCAAGGGAGGGAGAGGGGGAGAGGGAAAGAGAGAGAGAGAAAATCTGATTTGTTCTTACCAGCACGGCAAGATCAGCCTGAGAAGCCCCACCAATCATATTTGGAACAAAGCTCTTATGTCCAGGAGCATCTAGAATAGTGAAGTGTTTCTTCTCAGTTTCAAAATAGGCACGGCCCACTTCTACTGTTTTACCTTTGTCTCGTTCTTCTTGGTTTGTGTCTAAGGCCCATGAGAGGTACCTACAAAAAAAATCCAACAACCCAAATATTCTGGTTCTGTATTAATTTTTACTAAATTTAAGTCTGAAGATTTAGTTCTCATAAAAATATCTCTTTCCTGCTCAGCAGTTTTAACTACATCAGCATTACTGAACTTAAGCATTTCCAAGACCGATACTGACTTCTTAAAGTTATGCTTTATTGCCCCGTGATAGCTATTCTTCACCTGTAGCTAAAAGGGTGTGATTCCAAACACCCATTTTCAATTACTAAATTCTCCTTAAAAAAAGTTAGCTATGAAATTGAGACTACCTGTAAAGCAACAAAGATAGTGTGAGCAGTTTTTTTATTTTTTGGCCTACTTTCGAGTATCCATTGTCCCTAAGCACTATTTGGAAAATATAATCTTGTTCAGTCTTTCATATATGTTCTCTCCTACACCTTTAAATACAATTGACAGAGCACGGTCAAATAAATTCACTTTTGTTTCAAATTTGTTTCACACCCACAACACCCTGACCTTCCAAATCCATAGACCAGGTCACTTGACACAACTGAATGTTTGTTGTGATTCTCAATAGTTCAGATACACTAATATTTTAAATGACAGCACTAGTTTGGTGCCCAAATTCTATGTCAGCAAGAGAAGTAGAATCAGATTAAGTAGAAGAATAACATTATTCTTAAGTTGACAAAGGAGTATTTTGGAAACTGCTTGTATCTCTTTGTATAATATTATTTCCCTTACAAAAAGGAAACCAATATTTACTATATGTAAAAGGACACCTCACAATCTTTGTAGGAGTACTAAGAGAAAAAAATGCATCCGAGCTGGTTTTCCAGATACGAAAAAAAAAGGCTCAAAATGATGCCCCATACTCATACTCATAATTGGGGGTGGTGGGAGGAAAGTTTTTTGATATATATATATATTTTTTTGCTCATCAGTATTACATTTGTAACTCTACATTAGATTAAGTTTTAAAACACATTATTGATTTTTTTTTCCACAATGAAAAATAGGTCTTTACCTATACTGGTGTTATACAGGAATTTCAAGAGTTCAGAATAAAAATAGAGTACAAAAATAAATTTGTGGGGCTACAAGCAATTAGTAGTTTTTTTTCCAGCCTGCAACAAATTGCTAGAGAAACACGAACAAGTGTTCTTCATTTCTTTAGTTTTACTCTATGCAAGAACAATACTGACAACAGCTGGGTTTCAGTGTTTTTGCTTATTACTTAAAAAAAAATCTCTCTAACATAGCGTACTGTCAGGGGACAGAAGTATCCCAAAGATAAGAGCAGAAGATTGGCAGAATACATTAATTATATGAATTAAGACAACTTAAATAAATTATTTTAAGAAAAGATAACAATTCTTCAGGCAGAGATATAACCACAGGCCTTTTTACCATCCCTTGTTTTCCCGTGATCAAAATAAGCAAGTTTCAAAATACTATTCTCTTGCTACAGAAATTACTCTGATTATATACTTTCATAAAATCCCCATTACAGAATCTCACACGCATCAATTAGGCTTTATATAAAGAAGAAACAGACTACATAAGGATTACTTCAGCTGTCTCCGGGGATGAATAGATAAGCCATTTACTATTTGTGTAGTAACTAAGCCCTGGACTATGGGTCCTCAGCATACTCTAGCAGGTGCCATAACTGATTCCCTGACAAAAAAACCCTGTCTTTAAATCTTTGATTAAAAAAAGAAGCATCAGGTGAAAATAAAACAGACCACCAGCAGAAACATCACAAAACAACAACATAGGTTGTCAACACAGAGAGCATGCCAGCCATCGGATGGCTGCCAATTTTTAAGGATTAATTTTTAACAAGACATGTTAGAAATTAGTCTGTTTTTTCTAAGGGAATGAGGTTAACAATATCACATCAATTGTTGTCCCCTCCTAATAATGTTTTATCCTGTTGGCCGTTGACAACCACATTAGGTTTAAGGTCAGATAGATGAACTGGATGGAAAGTTTCTTTTGCACGCAGTTTTTTTGGGGGGGAAGGATGCATTCCTGACTGAAATTTCAACTCTAAGGTATATGATTTTTTTGAGTAGAACTACTCGAATTTCAAGACTCTCAACATATGAAACAGGCTAACAAAATCTTTGATAACAAAGATATACATCATAGTTTGTTGCATATTGTGATATTTTAAAGAACAAAAATAGCGTTCAGGAAGTTACTTCCTGCAACTCACTCCCTGGAAGGAGGGAGGGGGGCGGATTCTAAGCTAGCCAGGATTTTTGAGGAAGGCCACTAAATATTTATTACCATGATCAATTCCCAACAGGGGAATGATGCTTGTCCATGTATGTCACACCTTCTATCCCTCTCTCCCTCTCCACATAATCCAAATAGTTCAGGTCAATGCCTCCCTCTCAAACACTCCGTTGCTGCTCTACCCCTAACGCAGTCTTGGCTGCTGCTTTTCCAGGCCCCACTCCACTCCCTGTTTCCCCCAAACCCACCAAAAATAAAAAGCTTCCAAAAGGGAAAGCAGCTTCTCAGAAGCTTTTGAGGGAGAAAGACGACAGATTGGCATATAAAAGATATCCAAAACAACAACAAAACCCAAACCCCAAACCTGCCCACTCCTGAGCAGCATCTCCTTCCCTGGAGGTAGTTTAAGAACTCTGCACATAATCTCATTTCTCATTTTGGAAGTTCTTCAGCCAAACCTATTCAGTCACTCTCTCCCTATGTCTCCTGAACTGACAGCTCTGATCTCTGTCCTTACCTGTAACCTCTCCACTGTTAACAGGTAAAAGACATACAGATGCAGCAATCTCAAGAGCTGCCTGAGAAAAGTGTCTGCTTGTATTTCCTTTACTAGACAACTAGTTTTTCCAAAGCACTGGAATGTAAAGCATTGCTCTCAAGGGGAGGAAGGAGGAGGGAAGGGGGGGGGGGGGGAAAAAGCAGCAAAACCTGTTCCAAAGTGAATTGCACTGTTTTATACAGCTCTAGTTAAAGAAATTCTGGAAGAAAACAAAATAATCTGCCCTTTTGCCCCATGCAAACCAAATCTAGCAAGAAGCAAGTACTACAGGGACAAAGATGAATAAATAAATAAATTCCCAGTTTCCATCACAGTGTTAACAGAAAGCCATGTTATCATCTTCAATAAATTTCATACCATGTTTCTCTGTTTTTTTCTTTAGCTTCTCTTTCATATTTTTCAAGTGTTCTTTTATCAACCATTCCTGTCAAATACCTAAGAGGGGGAAAAAAAAAAAGTAATTTTACATTAACTATTTGGAGCTACTTCTCTGTTTAATAGTTACACAATCACTATAGATTATTTTGAAAAACAGTCTGATATGAGCAGCAGTAGAATTTTCCACACCACTATTTGATATGGAGAACTACACCACCACCACTTTAGTAGAAGTGTGAGAAAAGTGTCTTTCAAACCTGATTATAAAGTGCTTGACAGAGACAAGTTTTGAAAAAGAACTACATTTGTTATGCATGTTTTGGAGACTGATGTATTACACTTCAAAATTAAATAAAATTTGGGATAGGAGAATTTTATAAAAATAAAAATGAAACATTACTGAAAGTTAAAAACATTTTTGGCTACCATTCTTTTTATATAGAGCACAGAAGCTGATATTTAAAATGGGTCTTAACATATATCTTAAGATACTAAGAGCAAGATGAGTAAGTAGTATGCAGCTTTATAACATTACAGCTTTCATATTTTTCCCCTCAGATATTTCTATCTGATCTTCTCATAAGGGTCATCTACTTAGTCTATAAGGAAGAGTAATGATAACAGTAAACAAATGGCTAATGACAAAGGTGGTACTGGCTCTATTTTTCATGTCCTTACAACAAAAAGGGATATCCTCCAAAAAATGAAAGACCACAGGAACATTCCTTCAAAAGTTTTAGGAACATGACTACTTCAGGTAGAAGTGTTAAGATTAGGCACTGTACAGTGAGAATACTCAAGACACATCGGACAATAAAGTGCCAATTTGCCCATGTATGAACTAGAAGATTAAATGCAGCATGACAATTCCAACATTCCAGTCTGGTTAAAACAAAACAAGACAAAAATGCCAAGACAAAGACCTCCCACTTTTTCTGAGAATATTATTTTAAAATTATAGCAATACTTGGCATCAGCAGGATAGCATTTATTTCTTCATGCACTAAGTCACATTTCTTGTTTTTGACAAACTGTCAGATCTAATAGGGTTTATTTAATTTTCTCTTATAAGAATATTGCAATCGCTAGAAACGCTTTTTAAAAATAGGTTTAAGAGCTAACTACTTCAATTTCACACTTTCAAATAAAATTATGCTCGACAATGCTAACACCAGGGAATAAGCATATTCCTTTTTTTTTTTTTTTAATTTTCACAAAAAAGGACAGTTTAAGCAAGGGTATAATGCAGTTTCAATAGCATTTAAAAAACACAATGAAAATGGAGTTTTATGTTCTAAGAAAGGGATTGATTTTTTTTTTAATTTAATAATGTGTATTTTTGTAAAGTTGTTTCCATTACGTAAGTGAAACTCCTATAGAGATAAGATTAGATCTTCTGGAACAAAAAATGCCAAAGACAAAGAGCAACTAAATTAACAGGCAGAGTACCATTTTGTCATAAAAATATTAATCTATGCTGATTAAAGCCATAAAAAAAAAAATTACTCATTTTACTTAAGGTACTTTTAAGTCACAAGACAGAACAGAAAACCTAGAATCTTGTAGAGAAGTTTCCTTACATTATTTGTCCTCCAATAGTTGACTTGCCAGCATCTAAAAAATAGAATAAGAATTATATACACATACACACATATATGTAAATAGTTAAATCATTCACAATTAAAAAGAAAAAACTAGAAAAAAAAAGAAAGCAATTATGAACAAGGTCATATAATTTACTTCCAAAGGTATATTTTCGAGTTGCTTTGTAATCTAACTTTAAGCTGTTTGAAGCATCTCTCAGCTTCCCATGAAAGATCTTCCATGAGTACACTATCAAGTAAATTATATCGAGTTTTGAATACCATATTTTCATACATATAAATTTGGCATTACCCATAACAACAACAACAAAAACCAATATAAGTTATGATCCAGCAAAAGCGTGGGTTACCCATGTTCAGGAAATTTTGCAAAAGCCCTTTCCCTGCTTCCTTCCAGCCTTTTCCCTAACTTCTATAGGCTGCTCTTCAAGATGGGCACGCACCTCCACCCGTTGCCTCTTTGTGTGGCTCAGTTCTGAGTTTATCTGAGGACTAACTTTAAGTGCTTTTAAAGTGAGAGATTATAGATGTGAAAATACAGCATTTACTGTAAGACTGATTCAGTAATCCTTCTGTACTTTGACACCATTTAAGATTTTTTTGAAGCCTGTTGAAATTATTCTGTTGGGATGTTGGGCTATAAATGCTTAGCTTTTAACACTGGTTTAGCTTCATTTATTGTTTGTAGACTACAAACAATATCTTCTGCAACATTTTGAATAAGTTCTTCAACAATTAATAAGAATCATTTGAAAATATTTAAACCAGACAAAAATACGAGGATTATTTTCTGATTTTATCCTTTGGATCATAAACACAGATACATCACATAAATATTCAAAAGAGCAAGTACTTGAGAAATCATGAACGTAGACATTGTTGTGTACAAGAGAACACAAGCACTCTATTCCTTCTTTAATATTAATCATTTTTTCCAGAGTGGCTTCATTAGGATGAAATGCTACTATTAACCTCAAGTCAGGATGAATATTTACATCCCTAGAAAGAACAGGATTAATTCCTAATAATCCCAGCTCTAGGTAATACATAAAGCAAATATCCAATTTCTTCACACTTGGTTACAACTTACCTACGTGCCCAATGAATACTACATTTACATGTTCTTTTTTAGGAGCACCTGGTGGTGCTACAACAGATTTCGGTTTTGGTATTTCCTCCTCTTCTTCCATCATTTCCTGAGCACCTTCTTCAGTTGGACCTGCATCCCCTGCCAGACCACCTCCTAGCTCTGCTTCACTTGTTTCTTCTTTGTGGTCCCATGACTCTTCAGGGGACATTTCTGTCTCTCCATTTTCCACTAAAAGTTAACCAAGTAGACACATTCAAAGAGATCAAGAAATTAAAAGGCAATGACTACTGAGAAAGGGTTCCCCCTCCTCCTCGACTGTTGAAAGATTTCAGCTAATCGGGTCTGTCACTGTCTTCTTATGTAAGAAGAGGCAAATGCTGCTTGTTTCTGAAGTGGTTATTACTGGGAGTTGTCAAACTAGCCTGTGCACTGACATCAGAAAACTATGATTCACAGGGACTTCTATTTTAAACAAAGAAACAATTTTATGGGGGGGGGGGGGGAAACAAATCTGAAAATTGACTCAGATCATGCTAGTCTGAAATCACAGATAGATATGCACCATCATATTTTAGAAAGAAAAGGGGAGGGATAATGGTTTAAATCCGCAACTCAAAAGCCACACAAACACAAGTAGAAAGATACAATTTCCATGTTCTGCTTGTTCATATTATTGATCACTTTGAAATTTTTTTGTTAATCACCATTTCATACATATTAATGAGACAATTTTGTAACATGAAACGACTTTTGAAGGAAGTGCAGACACTCGTTCGTTGTTCAAGTAATACATTTGCACCTGCCATTGCATCCTAGTGGTCAATTATCTCTTTTCTAATCTAAGTACAGAGACAAAATGAAAATTTGTAAGAACAAAAGAATGTTAAGGCTCAGTAAGGTATTCTTCAGTTTAGTTTACAATGAATCAGCAAAAGCCCTAGATTAGCTGTTTTATAGCAATATTACAAGGAAGTGAACCAATTCTCATCTTACCAACAGATTCTGAAATTTCCATATTAACAGCAGCATTTGAACCTACGGGGAAAAAAGGAATCATTAACACATATTTACCATGAAAATGTCAACAACAAAGGAAAAAAAGTTAGTGCTAAAATTAATAAAAGGACAGTTCAGCTGTTTGGGCACCTTCCTATGCTATTTAAGATGCAGATTCAATT
This sequence comes from Apteryx rowi, assembly GCF_003343035.1. Lineage (NCBI taxonomy): Eukaryota > Metazoa > Chordata > Aves > Apterygiformes > Apterygidae > Apteryx > Apteryx rowi. Next base: position 502,907 of record NW_020450690.1, read on the forward strand.
TTTTAAGTTCTGCTTCATACATGCTTTCTGACCTTGAATAAATCAATTGGTCTTTACGCACGTTGCTTCATTTGCTAAAAAACCTGGAGATAACCATACTGACTTATCTTATCTCACAATGGTAGCATGATAAAGATTGGGAAATAGATCATACATGTATCTTTAAACAGGAGATTCTTTGCAATTAAATTTCTTAAATCATATTTAATGGATCTGTATTGTGTGACTTCAGAACATGAAAGCAATTACCTTCACAAGAGGCTGTCTGCTCCTCTTGAGAAGACTCTACAGGTGCACCTGCAGCAAGATTTTAACTTTAAAAATACATAGATGTAACCAATTTCAATATTTAGTTATAAATGACCATTCTTCAAACTTTATTGAAAAATTGTATTTCAGGAAAAAACAACCCTCCCTCTGAAAACAGTACTAAATATAGCCTCTAAGCACAAATAATTCTGAAGAAAGTACACTGCTTAAAAAAAAGTTTTGAAAATAATACACCAATTCTGGAAACAGTTCTATTTTTTTTTCATCTAGAACAATACGTTAAAGGAAGTTTAAAGGAAGCAGTTTTTCTATACATTGTATTTTACCTGCCCATCCTTTTTGGGCACTCTGGCTATTTTAGGTATTAGTATCTAACTGATGTTTAAAGCAGGGCAAGGCAGTTTCATTGTATCCAGTGGAACAGACTTGCCTGCATGAAGTCACAGCCGTAGGGAAAGGTTCTGCCAGCCTCAGTTTACAGGCATATCTACAATTCTTACCTGCCTTATAAATTTCACTTAAGTATGGAGTAGAAACTTGAAACAAACTAAGAAGAATAAATTCTGAAAGATCTTCTGTAATAATTAGTGTCAAGAAATAAGTTCATTCATAGGCTTAGTAAGTTTGACAGTCCTCTAACATACTAGAGCTGCTTTAGGTTCCTCATTCTTCACACTCACCGCTCCCCCCCACCCCCAACCCAAATCCAAAACCATCCTTACTTGGACCAAGTTAAAAATAAATTATTTGTTGGATACACATGATGAATTGGTTTAAGCCACTCATACCTCCCATCCTCCTTATCATCAGTATAAGCCATTTAAGTCCCATTACCCAGAGGGCAATCTCAGAGTGATGTGGGTATCACAAAGCCACAAGCATGTTTTTTTTGATAGATCATTCAACTCTCTCAGTAGCATGAAACCATGGCACTAAACTATATGCTGAGATATAAATAATTATTAAACCTACTAAGAGTGACATGTTCCAAATAACAAATACACCACTTGATGTTTTGAGACATTGTTCCACATGATCAAGAGGCATTCTTTAATTATCCCTAAAACTTTAACCTATTTAGTGTTTTCCTACTGTAAATTCAACTTCAAAATTCTTTGAAACAAACTCATCCCCCTATTTTACTTTAGTCACATACCAAACTCACATTCTCCATTTAGTTATACTGCCAACTTTCCTTCAACCACACTATAAAAGCCCGGATCGCGCAGCATTCCTTACTCTAGATGCACAATGGGACCTAAAGATGAAACAGATCCTCTCAAAAGAGCAAAAACACGCAGAGAAAGACCTGCTTCTAAGCCTCTTTCCTTTAGCTCTGTTTGTGCATTTGCTGCAGACTTCTATAAACTGGAGCAGCGCTGCAGAAGCTGGAAGGGGGCCAGAGGACAGAGCTTGCAGGCAGGGGATGTGGATCAGGGCACTGCACAGCGACCAGCGGCGGTGGAGGGCACGCAACACCCCAGAGGGGAAACTGTTCACAGCAAGGTTCCCTACCCTCCTGTATCATGTCATATAGGGTCCCAAAACCACCGGAACAAAGCTCTAAGAGAAAGGATTTAATATAGGCTAGAGTAAAAGCATAAGATTAGAACCAAGATTCCTTATATTCCTTATTAAGAAAATGATATATTACTCCTGTTTAAGAGCTGGAAAACAGACCTAAACTGACCCAAATTTATCAGTGTGGCAAAGTAAGCAGGTGGCAGTTAGATCGGAATCTAGGTATGAACCTAAAGCCACTGTTTTGTCACGCATCAGAAAATTGTTGGCTATTTCACACATACTGTAGTTAGGATGCAGAACTATTTTCATTACAAGATCATTTCAGTCCTGTTGTCTGTCCATTAAAAAACTATTACATTACAGTATTCATCCACTTGCCTTGAAACGGAAGTTCTACAAGTGGATGAAGAGTTACTTTAATTCTTTAGAAGTAGCATCCATCAACAGCATTCATAATAAACTCACGCGTGTGGGCTTACGAACTATGAATGAGAGAGGGAAAGTAAGAAGTTCCTGCACAGAAAATTGAGAGGAAACCAGAAATGGCAACCTAAGAAGGACGGACTCCGCGTTCACCCTACGGGGACTAGCACTGCTGAGAGTCCGCCCATCTGTTAAATTTTATATGGCTCTAACACACAAGGGAATCAACACGATGGTTTGTGTATGGAACCCAAACGGTACCAATGCTGTGCAGAATTAAGAGGCAACAGACCCTCAGTTAGGACCGCAGACACATATTAAATGCTGGTCATTTTGGTAGACAAAATGGCAGAAGTTTTACAAGGGAAGACTGAATTATATGAAAGATTCACCAACCCTTCAAAGCAGGAAAGGAATACAAACAACTCTCTGAAAAAGAAGCCCACTGCAGAGAAGTCAAGTGAAAAAGAAATAAAGAAACTTATTTTCAAAAAGAACAGGCTTTAAGTGATAAAAATAAACACCTTTCAGAAATCTTTTGTTTCTGATAAACAGCTTCAGTTTAAATCAACTTATTTTAGACAGTGGTACACTGCAAACAAATACAAAGGAAAAAAAAATCTGTTTTTAAAGAGTCAGATTTATCCCTGTAGGCTCTGTGTGGAGATGAACAGACTCCCTAAAGCCTGCCTTTAGATGATCACCTGGAAAGAAGGGTGCAGTTCTGCAGCTTCCTCAACTAATTCAGACGGGTTGCCATAGTTTTCTCCTTGTTACCTCTTCTTGCCTCAGCATTAGTGCACACGTAACTGTATCGAGGGCCCACTGAGGGAGCTGATCTGACGAAAAACTGAACCATCAAAAACCTAAACAAGCAAAATCCCAAAAGAAAATGAAAAAGCTGACAGCTTTTGGGCATATCAGCTCTCTGAAGCAACGTATCACCTGAACAGAAAAGCACCACTAGTGCCACAACAGAGACAACGGAAGAGAACTCTCAGTAACGCAAGAAAAACACTTCACCTTTAAGTTACAGCTCTGAAACAGTCCAGCAAATGTTTGGACCACGTGAAAAGGAGGAGATGGCAATTCTGAATCCAGTTGAGATAGGCTTGCTACATAGGGCCCAGTTCTGGGATTATGCCACGAGAAGAAATCCAAACCCCACGCCGGCCCTGTGGCAAAATGTTTGGACAAATCAAGTGAACTGAAGTAAACCTGTTCCTTTTCCCCAGGAGGCAGGAGATGGACATCATAACAAAAAAACCTTTGAAGATGAGGGAAACTGAGAAAGGTGCTAAGTGATCCTTGTAACTTATCCTGGTATTTCCAATACACTCTAGAGACATGTAAAGTTTCTCATTTTGAGTTTTCTGGAAGTCAGAAATAAAGTTAACCATAAATCTTCTTAGTTAAATTTACTATTATTGTAAAAATATCACATACAGCGAGGCAGAATACAAGTTAAAAAAATCTGTTACATGCTTTCAAGTTCAGCTTGAAAATTCTAGTTCTTCGTCTATGGAGATCATTCAGGTAGGAGTCCTGTTATATGGGAAGGCTTCAAAGTGCCTACATGAAATCTGTTTTTAAAGTCAGAATGAAGTCTTAAAGTTACATAGCGCTTCCAGTTCCTGCATTTACATGTGACAAATGGAACAATTTGGTTTTAGGTAGCATCCTTTATACTATACTTCTCCTCAAACTATAGGTCAAACAGTTACTGCATTTCTTATTCACTGTATTACAAGAAGCAAACAGTTCATCTTTAGTCCTCCTAACATCAGAGCTCTAGGACATTTTTTGACATATCTTTGTTATCATTGCTGAAGGAAAAAAAGGATACATATGTTACATTTATCTATAGGTAGACCATTAGACATGATTTTATGTAATTCAATGTCTTGTTTGAATATGGTAAAAATTCAAGTTTTTCCACAAGACTCACTGGAGGAGTACGTATGTTCTCAATAAAGAATCCAAAATTGTACTACTATTAAAAACAGAGTGACTGCTCTCTTTAAAATACAGGTAGTGTCCTAAAAAAATACTGCAAGAAGGCATAGTGCCTACTGAGTTCACACTGTATTCTACTACAGCTGATGAATTTATTCTGTATTACATGAAGTTTTGTACTTGTGCGCATTTTTGTTTTACAATAACCAAGGCTGCACAAGTAGAACCAAATAAAAGTTATCACTCAGCCTCTGAAAATAACATTTTAGAACAGTATAAGCCAGAAACTTAGCAGCATTAGTAATTTGGAATACTTATGAAAAAAAAAAGCAGAAAACTGCTTTAGAATAAAATTTCTGTTAGAACAAAACAGGATTTTCATGTGTGGAAATCAAGTGTAGCTGGTAACCTGGGAATCAATATTGAAAGAACTGCAGTTAAAATACAATATTAAAGTCATTAGAAGAGAATGCAGCATAACTTTAGACATAAGCTTACTGCCTTAGCATATCCTCCTTAAAAATGTTAGAGGAATGACAAGTATAACAGTTACCTAAACAAAATCGGTGTTTGGGGCAATATTTCATACTTCATCTCCTTTTAAATGGTTTTTACTCTATGATGAAAACCTGGAAGTCTCTCTTCATTTTATTTTCCTCTAGTATTTTAGATGCCACATGTGGCAGCAACCACATTTTTAGTTAACAGAGTTTGAACTAATTTGAGAGAAGAGCTAGAGGCCAGGAACTAAACAATTTTTTGACTACTCAACCTAACAGCAGTTTTTCTGCACTCTCAGATCCTTTTGGCCCAGAGAACAAGAAACCAATTTGATCCTGATGTTGACTCCACTAGATTAATGGGTGCAACTATCACATTTTTGCCTCTATTTGATTCAGTCATGCCATTCATTACTTCTGCTCTTATTTACACCACAAAACCTTAATTCATTTATGCTGCCTTCGCAAAAGCGCCTAGCTCAGAAATGCCCAAATTGTGTTTGCATATGACTAACAACACGAGAACAAGTTCAAGTGGAAAGTAGTGATGACAACTTCCATTTTTACCTCAACTTGAGTATTTACCAGATGCATAAAATAAGCACATAAACATCTCCATGCAAACAGATACTGTTCAACAGTAACTGCTTCTGAGGAGGCAGATACCTGAGCCACGACGCAAATGCTTTCAGAGAGTCAGTTATCATGGCTTGATGACAGACAGTAACTTGTTGCTACGCATAGCAGCACTCACAATTCCCAGCCTGCTCCGCTACAGGTGTAGCGAGAACTCAGTGCTGGCACCTTACAAGTGAGATGGATTATGGGGTAATGAAATGGGGTTTGTGCAATATGAAAAAAAGAGAAAGTAATACCTGGGCAAATTCAGTTTGAAAGAAATGCCTGATCTACAAAATTTAGATGGTCTGTATGGCGAGTTTGGTGCTGCTGCTCCAATACAGGCATCAAGTTCCTTCACAGAAATTCCTAGAAGGCTGAAGAGTGAAGAAATGCATGACACCCACCTTAGGATTCCCATCACCTCTGCACATTTGTGATTTGAATGCCTGATTTTAGTACATATTTACACAATAGCCATATGCTCTCAACAGTTTTCATGAATTACATAACAGATATTTACCCTTCTTTTGAAAAGAAAGCAAAAGAAAGGAAATCAAACCAGAGCATAAATTAAAGGTCTGAGCCAAAGACAGAGCAGAAGAACAAGCGCCAAAAGATAGACGTGAATGATTTGTAGTTAACAAAAACCACAAAAAGTTACCTAGTTAAGGAAAATAGGTGCTAGAGCTACAAAAAATATTTCATATTCAATATTTTAAAATATGCAGAAAGAAAAGGTTTTCAAGAGGTCACTCTTTAAAGCGGTTGCTTAGAAAGTTAACTTATATCTAAAACAAATTTCTTACTGTCTCTGTCCTGCTTCATAGTCTAAGCCTTAGCTTCAGCAGGGACAGGGAAAAGTATATATGCCCAGTTCTTAAAATGCACCAATACAGGTGCTGTTTTAATAGTTCTAACATGATTTGGTAAAATTTGGGGGGGGGGGGTGAAGGGCAGGAAGTATTTGCTTTTTGTCTTCATATGATTTTACTACACATTAGCTTAGTAAGAGACCCACCTTTTTCCTTCCCCAGTGAAGACACACCTTAAGTTTACCTTATGTAAAACCAACATGCTTCTTCACAACTAGGTCTATGAAAGCTTATGTGGATTTTCAGGGAATATAAGGAAAGACCCTTTTCCTGAAGGCCAAGTACCTGTGCTCAGTTGACAGACTGATTTTCGAGACGGTCAAGAAATTAAGCTCTGTATTGGGGCAGTTAAGGATTCCAGTCTTTTATGAAGATATCTCATAACCCAGTAGCAATAGAAGAAAAAACTAAGCATCTGATAGATTTTTAGCAAGTCAGGCCCACCATCTTAAAATTTACACATAAGAGTTTGAAATGCTGAGGCTGTTCTAGAGAACTGATTTTCAATATTGCATCACCTGTCCTGAACTTCTACCTTTTGTACTGAAATTTGATCAGTGTCATCTTCATATGGACCTCCTCAGAACACAGTCAGAGATTTTGTTGATTAAATTTTGACAACTTTATTCCTTCATGGTAAAAACAAAACCATGTTTTCACCTTAACTTTGTACAATCAGCTGCTTCTCTTGTTCGTGTATGTGTCTCATCACAAAGCTGAAGAGAAAGCCCAGCATTTTGAAAGTGAAATTGTAAAACCAAATTGCTGATAGAGTCCAAGAACTATCCCAAATCATTTTGTATTCATTTTGACAGAGCACCCAAGTTTTAAGTTAAGAGCATCCTTTTAAATACTTACAATAGTAAATAATCCAGTAATAGTAATAGAGATCAGGATGGAAAGCACACGGCCAGCAGACTATATGTAGACTGCCAGGACATCAAGTCCACAACCCGCTCCTAGTGTGTCTTTTATTGGACTCCTACAAAGGCCAGAAGTCTGATGAATTACTCTAAAAGGAGCAACACAATCATGGCCACTTCCCTGTGGAAGGATCAGGAGTAGACAAAGGACATCTGTGTAATACACTAGCACCTTGACTGCATCACATACGTACATAAGGTCTGATCATCTGGCAAGTCAGTGCCAAAACACACAGCCTTTCTCCCCACTGACCTTTCAGAGATGTTATGCAAATCATCTGTCTGTAGAAGCTGACACAGAACAGCACAGCTCTAGATGAAGATGAGTGATGACACAACTCAAGATCTTTTTTGATAATTTAACAAGAATTTATATCATACTTCAGTATTTATAATATGGCACTGATTTGCTGCTATATAAGCAGCAAGAACTCACAGTTCACTTTTACAAATATGAAGTATTTACAGTAGCATTACCGTACTTTTGAGGAAATCATCATACGGCTATTCAAGTATTCGCATGACTAAACCATGCAAATTTAGTAAACGACTTGTTTTAGACAAACAAGACTTTCTTAGCATGTTCATGTGCTAAGTGAAGTCTGGTGAAGACTGAATTGTTGAAGAAAGTCTTAAACATGGACTACAGAGACAAGTAAAGGGGTAAAACAAGAGATGAACCTGTTTGGGGGAACACAATGACACAGATAACACATCATCTTACTTTGGAAATTATATGGTACTGTACAAAAGCAGAAGAGTTTGAAGCATCTTTCTTTGTCCCTGTTTGGGGGTGGGAGAGTCTGGGCTGGCTACAAGGTCACGACAAACGACAGTAGGGAAAACCCAAAAGATAGATGCTATATCCATTTATTTACAGCGTTTTAAAGCTGAGGATGTCCAGCTGCTTGAACATAACCCATTTCAAAAGTGACTACTTCAAGCCACTGAGGATATTTAGGGAGTGAAGCAGTCTAAAGGGCATTGAATCTCAGGCCAGATGTTGCTTTGCTCAAGACCATAGATGCAAGTTGTCTGAACTGTAGTCATTGCTAAATGTGTTCATAAATTCGCTAGAAGTGATCAAGAGAGATATTAAAAGAAGCAGCAGCACTAATACTACCAGAAGGATAAGTGTGATCTTTCCTTACACCAGCTGCTAAGTGCCACATACCTTTTAGTTCTTGTTACTTTTGTATTATTGACACTTCTTTCTTACCACAACCACTGCATACTTAGAATCATAGAATAAATTCAGTTTGGAAGGGACCTCAGGAAGATCAGCCTCCCATTCCAAGCAGAGTCAACACTGAATACTTTAAAAATGACTTAAAAAGAAGACGAAAAACTACCACAGAATAGAATAAAACTCACAAAAGGAAGCACTGATGAATTTTACCAAAACTCCTGTAAACATTCAAGAAGTATGACAAAATCTAACCACAAGAATGAAAGCAAGTTGACTCTGCATTTTCAGAAATATTTCACTTATTAAAATTGTTTGGTTCTCATATATATGAGAATAGAAATTTTATTAATCTGGCGGGCGGAGGAGGGTTAACTAGTCCCTCATGCTTCTAAACCATACCTTGATATAGAAACAAAAACCCAAATGCAAGTAAAAAACCCCAATCACCTCTTTTATATTTAAGCATAGTAAGAAATTAAGTCACAGATGTTACAGAATGGTGAAGTTGCAAGGTATAGCTGCGATCAGGAACATTTAGAGGCGCTAACACAATCTACTGTAGTTTTACTGACTATCACCTTGGCTTATTTCAGTTGAGTTTGCTACTCTAGCAATTGCTATCTAAAATAAGTTTCCCTAGAAGGACAGCTTGCCCATGACATACTTGACATACTTACTGGAAGGTACTGTGGTACGGTGATGACTGTTGCAGTTATAATTTAAGAAGTCTCTATTTCAAATTTCTGAAGGAATCCACCAAAATGAGATTTTAACCAAATGAGTTGACTGGGATGCAATTTGATAAAAGCAAGTCCTCATGGACACAACAATTAAGAACGATTAAAAAAACCCTTCAAAACAAAAAACAAAACTGCTCCTTAGGTTCAGAAATTTAAACATGCCCTTTTTGTATATAAGCAATAATCTTAATTTCAAACTCAGATGAATTCCGAAATGATCTGCAAGCAAAAATTACATTAGTGAAGTAAAAACTGATAAATAGAAATAATTTTCTCCACCAGTTAACAGAGAATGAGTGCCTTGGAACACCTAATTGCCTGTGGGAGCAAGAGCAAACTAGGTTGCTCAAAAGTAACCTATTCAGCACCATTGTCTAATCACATGTTCTGACTTATTTCCAGAGCAAGCTCCACCTAGTTCTCCTAGCCAGAAAAGTAGTTGTCACCTTATATGAACATCTGCAAGGACAAGACTGTCAATTACTTTCTGTAACTAAGTACATCAGACCTGAAAAAGTATATGGTAAATATAGTATTTCAGTTAAAAAAGAAATTGATTTTTTTTTAGAACTGCAGGTACCTTAAGCATTTTTGCCTGCTTAACCATAGAGGTACCCAAGTAAATTGTAGAAACTTAATTCTAAACCTTAAAGAAGATATAGCAGCGAGGTGAATTCAAACCAGGCAGATTATAACACTATGTAGGCAGTGTACTCAACAGCTGAGATGGAGACAAGATATCCTGCTCACTCCAGATGACCAGAAAGCAGTACTAACTGGCATTCAGTAAAGTCATCTCTAGTCTCTGGAAAGACAGAAGCTGTTCATAAGCCTCAGAAGAAGCAAAAGCAGGGAGAAGAAAGCATGAAGAAATTAATGCAGTGAATAGGTGAGGAAAGATATTCTCAGTCCTACAAAAAAGGAAGCCTTAGAACAAACCTTGCAAGAGTGGCCGGGGGGGGGGGGGAAAAAAGTTATTCTTGTAACATTGAAAACTCCAAGAAAGTTTCCAGTCACAATATTGATTATAAAGTTAAAAAAAAGACTTAGATGCAAGTTGTAATAATGGCTGAAAAATACACCAGAATAAATTTTAAAGATTACTTGAATGTACAGCGCATGCACGTTCAGCACAACCTCAAGCTATCTGCCCTGCCTTTACACCTGTGAACCCTAACATATACATTTACTCAAAGAGGAATCCAAGAGTCTGTCCAAGGCTTCTTGAAAGTATATTTTTAATATACTTGCATATTGCCTGCCCACATAGCACATGAACAACATTTTCTAATAAAAATCAGGAGTGCTGAATAGCTGTTGAGAGCACTTAGTTTTAACATTTGTTCTAGCACAAGAAATGAGTTAATATTCTTTGTTACGCAAATTTTAAAGCACCATATATGAAAGTTGCAGATTTCAGATGTTAACATCAGATGACATTAGGTACTAGGGAGTGGAAGACTAAAACATTATATTAAATCATCATGCAATAAATAATTAGCCACAATCAACAGGAAATCATGGCAAATACAATGTAACAAGTAGTAAGTTAAGTGAAATTAAATTACTGGAACCCATCTCTGAAATACAAGTTTGTCTCATACCCTACCAACAGGCATTCAGAAAGATTCTAGAAAGAGATAGGAATGTTTCAACTACCACACTCAAGCAGGTCTCAGACTCCTTAGCTGCAAGAGTGACATTCAAATACTGCCAAAAAGTTAACCAGCATGTCTTATGCTTGGAAGGACCTTCGGTTTAGGCTGGAAATTAATAAGTAGCTCTCCTTTAATTTCACATATGCAAAGTAGATCTGGTATAAACACTGTTTGCACAGCACAAAGATCCTTTGAAATGAAAAGCAGGGTAAATTTCTAGTTATTCCATCAAGCGAGGCCAGCTGGACAGGCCTCCCTACCCTACTAGTCATTTATCAGCATTACATTAGAAAAGATTAACTACTTCATATGATCTTTAGAAAGACCTTTAAGGTAGGTCCGAAACACTGGTGGCAGAAATAATGCCATTTCCCCCCCAACAACACATATATCACCACTGAGATCTACAGTAACTTCCCTAGCGTTTTATTAAAAAAAAAAAAGAAAAAGAAATTAACTGTGCAGTTCCCCTTCGCTCTCCTGACGCGGGGGGCAGGTAAGGGTGAAAGCGGGATGTGCCGGGGACCCGCACGCAGCCAGAGGACGCCGGTCACGGCGGCTCCGGGAGCACCACAGGGCCGGGGCCGGGGGCGCCGGGTCCCCTCCGCGGCCCCCGGCAGCCGCAGGCGGCTCCGCGC